>NW_019942909.1:156611-165078 GCF_002910315.2 Salvelinus sp. IW2-2015 | reverse complement strand
TAGCCGTACACACACACACACACCACACACACACACACACACACACACACGGACATAGCACACACACACCAGGCAACACACTCGGACAAATAGCATACACAACATCGAGCTAGTGTCGACTGATCGAGGTTCATGTTGGTCTCTAGTTCCATCCTTGTTGAGAGCTACATGTCCTGAGACAGGGACCAGTAATCTTTTGGCTCTCGCTGCTATCTCTTGTGCTAGCTTTTCTTCCTAGCGGCCCCCCTCCAGTGTCATCTGATAGACCCTACTGTCAGAGATGGAATGTCTAATTGCTCCAATAGCCTCTCTCTGTCCAGAGCCATCCAGATGTAGAGATTTTATGCCACGCTAGCTCACCCAGATCCTTACTGCCTGACCGTGTACTCTATGACAGAGCGATCCACACGCGCCCACCAGTACCCACTACACAGTGCAGAATGCGAAGTTCCGTGTGGAGTAGTGGCGGCATGATTGTAGGTGTGGCGTCTACATGGTGCTCATCTGCTTGGGCGAGAGAGAATGCTGGGATGACAGAAGAGTGTAGATTAGAGGCAGTACAACAAGCGGAGCACCTAACATCTTTCAGTCAGTAAGTGTCACTTCTTACCTCCGCAGCGTGTGCTTTATCTGAGCCTGTCTTCTGCCCAGGTATTAACAGATGATTTCTGATTGTGACCCAGAATGCAGCTTCACAATGGGTTGTGGCGAGCGAATTGGCCAGTGCATGAGGTGTTTGAAGAGGAGTGAGAAGATCCAGTCATTGTCTGCAGTGGGGATCTCTCCATCACCGGCTAACTGTTAAACTGAATGACATGACGCACAAGCTGGGAGATGTTTTAGAAAGAGGGGGAGAGGTGAAACCATTTGTTCACTCAATTGTAATTTCAGGGTTTTGTTTTTTCATGCAGGTACGAGTGAGTATCGGCGTGTCTGTGGAGAAAAACACTCTAGGATCACTATCTTCTATGGCAACTTACCTTACCAGACGTCTTTCCTTCATCCCAGGGTCCATGGTACGCTTTGGCTTTCAAGGAGAGGCTTGGCGGCTTGGTCCATACACACTCCAGGGCGAGAGTGTGGGGTGTTCCTGTGTTTGTGTTGGTGTGTGTTGTTGTGATTTATGTGTCTAGGGCTGGGGGGGCGGGTTCATAGGGGATGATTATAAGATGTGGTGTGTGTGTGTGCAGGTGTGTGGCCTACAGGCCGTTGCTGTTGTGGTGTGTCAGGGGAGGTTTGAAGAGCTCCACCCCCCCAGCCGTCCCTATCCCAATGACCTTAAGGGGCGGGACGCAGCAGCTTCTGGCCTCAGTGAAACGCCTCGGTCAGCTCCTTCTTCACTGGACAAACTCTGGGTCACTCTGCAGACAGGGAACACACACCTTCCATTTTAATAACTTACAACTTGCACAATCATTTACAGAGACCGAGACAGTGAAAGAGACCGAGACAGAAAGATCTAGTAGTTTCCTACGTACCTCACATGCAAGACAGTGTGTCTGTGTGTGTGGAGATGTGCGTCGTGTGTGTCCTCCTACCCTCCTCGTGGCGCAGCTGTTTGTTCTTGGCCCTCTTGCGGGCCTCGTTCTTGTCCGTGTCGGAGTTGACCGCCTCGTACACCGTCTCAGCCACCTCCTGCTGCCAGCGTTCTGAGATGACCAGGGGGAAGTTCTTATACAACTCCTGGTCACTGTCCAACAACTGGAGAGAGGGAAAGGTGAAAGGGGAGAGGAGGAAGAGAGAGGAAGAGGAGAGAGGAAGGAGACAGCTATGAGGTGTAAGGCTAAGTGAAGTCATGTCTGAGAACCACGACACCAGTCCTTGTGAGATCTGCTAAGCTGTGCAGCACCACTGTAATTAAGGCAGCCTGGAACGCTCCCAATGTTCCTAATACTGTTGTGTAATGTTAAACCTCTGTTGGAAGGACTTTCTCTCTGAACACTGATAGAGTCACGTTACACCTCAGCCTCCATGTGTGTGAGCATGTGTGAGCGTGTGTGTGTGTGAGCATGTGTGTGTGTGTGTGTGTGTGTGTGTGTGAGCATGTGTGAGCATGTGTGAGCATGTGTGCGTGTGTGTGTGCGTTGCAGTATGATGTAGGTGAGTGTGTATATCAGGATTACCGTTTTAGCGGTTATATAATGCTGTGGATTTGACTTTGATGCCCTTGGTGGTTTCATGAGATAAGGGGTGTGTGTGTTGGGAGCTTTACCTTGATGCCCTTGGTGTCCTCCTCATCAAAGGAACCAATGTCAAAAGCATCTGCTGCATTTACCTCTCCTCTAGGAGGGATGAGAGGGGGAGAATACTGGAGGAGAGGAGAGGGAGGAGAAGAGAGAAGGAAGAGGGGGGAGAGAAAGGGGGATAGGTATTAGAGAAGAAAAGAGGGTGAGTGAACAAAGCAACTCCTACATTCCTACAGCAGAGGAGTAACCATGGCAACAGATGGAGAGAAAGAGAACAGGGACGACTGTCCAGACTGGGAGACTTTATAATGAACCTGGTCACCTGATTCAACACAAACACGCCTTACCTTCTGGAGATACACTTGCTGCCAGTCAATGCCTTTGAAGAACAGATGCTCCTTCACCTCTGGGGCCCTGTGTGTATGTGTGTTGTGTGTATGTGTGTATGTGTGTGGTTGTGTGTGTGTGTGTGTGTGTGTGTGTGTGTGTGTGTGTGTGTGTGTGTGTGTGTGTGTGTGTGTGTGGAGAGAAAGGGAGCGAGAGAAAAAGCCAGGTCATTCTCACATTGGAACAGTTTCATGTCCTAACAGCAGGTGGCAGTATTTCCAACAAAACCAAACTAGGTTACGGACTATTATAATGTATTGGCCTTTCATAGTATTCACACTAGGCCTTATACCCGCCACAAGGTTGGACAGAGAACCAATGGAAATGTTCAATTATGTTGCTCAGGACAGGTGCATGGTAAAAACAAATGGCTTTTGTTTAAAAACAAATGGCTTTTGTGTCAACGCACAATGCACTCTATTGGTGCATTGAAAAACAAATGGCTAGCCCAGAACAGTTAAATACTGTTTATGAGGTATGCAGTCCAAGGTTGAAGTTTCTTAGAACCTGACATTAACAACAATGATTGTAAAACGATGTTAGTAGTAGCAGGTGTTTGGGTGTGTGTGGTTGTGTGCACGTGTGTACCCTCGTCCCAGGCAGCCCAGTCTTTTCACCACATCTCTCTGCAGCAGACCCTCCAATAGACCCTTCAGCTCCACAGAGAACGAGTCTGGCAACTCCACGTTCTATGGAGAGGAGAGAGAGAAAGAGGAGATTAGTCTCATTTCCTTCTTTAACAAGATAAAATACTGACTTGATTTATCATGACAATAAAGCCTATTCAATATGTATTGAAAATTGAGAGGGAAGAAGAGGATGTGTGCTCCATCATTCCTTGTTCCATAGTATGTCCACAGTCCTCCTCCATAACACTCTCATTCCAAGCCCTCTAACTTTGGTGGTGATCATTTATCTAATAAAACCATTAAATCAGAATTCCTAACAGGGATTATATAGATTACTCAGATTAAGTGGCTGGATTAAAACCTAATCTGATTTAATCTCGACTGACAATACTTTCCTTGTTTAGCCCCTCCTAACAGTTCTCTCTGCTCTGATACTCCATAGTCTTCTACAGTAGACATACTCTAGTCACGACCAGGGGTGACCAACCCTCTTCAAGGAGAACTACCACATGTGCAGGTTTTGGTTCCAGCCCTGCTCTAAAACCTGATCCAGCTAATCGTGGTCCTGAGGCTTGCAACAAAACCCTGCGTGAGGGTAGCTTCTCAAGAGGGTTTGGCACGGCTGGTCTAGGCCTCCCCTCGTAGTCTATGGCTTTCTTTCTCCCCAATTTCATGGTATCCAATTAGTAGTTAGTCTTGTCCCATCGCTGCAACTCCCGTACGGACTCGGGAGAGGCGAAGGTCGAGAGCCATGCGCCCTCCGAAACACAACCCAGCCAAGCTTCTTGGCACAATGCTGGCTTAACCCGGAAGCCAGCCGCACGATTGTGTCGGAGGAAGCACGTGACCTGGCAATCGTGTCAGCGTGCACTGCTCCCAGCCTCCCACAGGAGTCGCTAGTGTTGGACGGGATCCCTGCCGGCCAAACCCTCCCCTAACCCGGTTGACGCTGGACTAAATGTAGGCCACCCCGGTCGTGACCGGCTGCGACAGAGCCTGGACTCGAACCAGGATCTCTAGTGGCACAGCTAGTACTGCGATGCGGTGCCTTAGACCACCACTCGGGACGCTCCCTCTATGTGTAATCTGACGCTGTTTGTAGCAGGCAGAGAGACGGATGCAAAGTAAGGATGCAAATTCACCTTTTTCCTGCCAGAAGCTTTTCTCAATGCTCCCTCTCCTGCCTCTCTCTCATTCCCTGGGCATTATGACACAGAGACTTGGCAGGAGGAGTTCTCTGTAACATCTGTGAAGGTGCTATCTCCAGGATATGTACTGCTGCGGGGGTGTGTGTGTGCTTTTGTTTCAGTGTATTGAAGGATAAATCCTTACTTTGCGTATACAGGGCCTTCAGACAGTATTCACATTCCTAGACTTTTTACACATTTTGTTGTGTTACAATCTGAATTCAAAATTGATTAAACAGATGTTTTGTCACTGCATACACACTATACCCCATAATGTCAGTGGATCATAAAAAACGAATTAATAAAAAATGAAAAGTTGAAATGTCTTGAGTGAATGCATCCAACCACTTTGTTATGACCTAAATACGTTCAGGAGTAAAAATGTGCTTAACAAGTCACATAATAAGTTGCATGGACTCACTGTGTGTGAAATAATAGTGTTTAACATGGTTGTTGAATGACTACCTCATCTCTGTACCCCACACATACAATTATCTGTAAGGTCCCTCATCAAGCAGTGAATTTGAAACACAGATTCAACCACAAAGACCAGGGAGGTTTTTCAATGCCTCACAAAGAAGGGCACCTATTGATAGATAAAACAAATAAAAAAAGCAGACACTGAATTTCCCTTTGAGCATGAAGTTATTAATTACACTTTGGATGGTGTATCTATACACCCAGTCACTACAAAGATACAGGTGTCCTTTCTAACTCAGTTGCTGGAGAGGAAGGAAACCGCTTAGGGATTTCAGCATGAGGCCAATGGTGACTTTAAAACAGTTACAGAGTTGAATGGCTGTGATAGGAGGAAACTGAGGATGGATCAACATTGTAGTTACTCCACAATACTAACCTAAATGACAGAGTGAAAAGGAAGCCTGTACGGAATAATATTCAAAAAAGGCACTACAGTACCCACCCTTCTTGAACTCATACTTTACTGTTTTGGTTCATTTGAGGAAAAATGTAATTACTATGACTGTGATATGTGGTTGTCCCACCTAGCGATCTTAAGATGCACTAACTAAGTCTCTCTGGAGAAGAGTCTGCTAAATGACTACAATGTCAAAGTAATAAGGCAAAAAATGTGGCAAAACAATTTACTTTTAGTCCTGAATACAAAGTGTTACGTTCGGGTCAAATCTAATACACCACATTACTCAATACCATTCTCCATATTTTCAAGCATAGTGGTGGCTGCATCATGTTATGGGTATGTTTGTAAATCGGTAAGGTCTGGGGAGTTTATCAGGATGAAATAAGAAATGGAATGTCGGACAAAATCCTAGAGGAAAACCTGGTTCAGTCTGCTTTCCACCAGACACTGGGAAATTAATTCACCTTTCAGCAGGACAATAACCTAAAACACAAGGCCGAGTTACAGTTTTGACTTAAATCTACTTGAAAATCTATGTCAAGACCTGAAAATGGTTGTCTAACAATGATCAACAACCAATGTGACAGAGCTTGAAGAATTTAGAAAATAATAAATGGGGAAATGTTGCACAATCCAGGTGTGGAATACTCTTAGATTTAGCCAGAGAGACTCACAGCTGTAATCGCTGCAAAAGGTGCTACAAAGTACTCACTCAGGGGTGTGAATACTTATGTAAATGAGATATTTATATATTTCATGGTCAATAAATTTGCAAACATTTCTAAAAGAAAGTATTTATTTAATCCATGTTGAATTCAAGCTGTAACATGTGGAATAAATCAAGAGGTATGAGTACTTCTGTTCTGTGTCAACATGAACTAACCACATGCTGTGTGTTCAAGTGCGCATAAGGACATCTCAATGAGTGTGTGTGTGTGCTTTGTGTGCACTGTAGTGTACACAACGATCTATCATAGTGTGTGTGTGTGTGTGTGTGTGCACGTGCGCATAAGGAGGCCTTACCATAGTGAGCGTCATCCGGTCAATCTCATGTTTGTCTTTGGTCTTGTGCTGTCTGAAGGGACTGTGCCTAGAGAGAGAACAGAGAGCTGTTAGTGTTACTGTAGTGGGAGGGAAGGAGTGTGGGAAACGGTGAAACAGTGAACCAAGTCATGTGAGTGATGTCACACTGACAAGCTAGTCCTCAGCAGATAACGTGTGTGTATCTCACATGTGTGTGTATCTCTCTCTCTCTCGTCTTTGAAGTGTTCAAACACACTGACACACACATCAACTTCCCTCCCTCCCCCGCTCTCTTTCTCACTCCCTCACTTCACACCATACCTAGCAATCGTTACCGGCCCCTAAACCCAGCTGCCTGCCTGCCTCTGAAGTGTGACCTAATGGGCCCGGACCACTGGCATTTACACACTCCACATCAAACACACAGACAGAGATGTGTAACCACTGCAAAACAGCAGAACCTGAGGCAGAGCTGCATTTCTTGACAAAATGTAAAAAATATAGAACAATAGTGTCATTTCCCCAAATTTGAGAAATTTGAGAAAGAGAGCGAGAGAGAGATTGCGACACAGAGAGAGAAAGCGACACAGAGAGAAAGAGCGCGACACAGAGAGAGAGAGAAAGCGCGACACAGAGAGAAAGAGAGAGAGAGAAAGCGAACACAGAGAGAGAGAGAGAAGAGGCGACACAGAGAAGAAAGAGGAAGAGAGAAAGCGCGACACAGAGAGAAAGAGAGAGAGAAAGCGCGACACAGAGCGCGAGAGAGAGAGCGCGACACAGATGCGAGAGAGAGGAGCGCGACCACAGATCGGAGAAGAGAGCGGACACAGAGATCGCGAGAGAGAGCGCGACAACAGATCGCGACACAGAGAGAAAGCGCGACACAGAGAGAAGAGAGAGAGAAAGCGCGACACAGAGAGAAAGAGAGAGAAAGCGCGACACAGAGCGCGAGAGAGAGAGCGCGACACAGATTGCGAGAGAGAGAGCGCGACACAGATCGCGAGAGAGAGCGCGACACAGAGCGAGAGAGAGCGCGACACAGAGCGAGAGAGAGCGCGCGAGAGATAGTGCGAGACGGAGCGAGAGACAGAGCGAGAGACAGAGCGAGAGACAGAGCGAGAGACAGAGCGAAGAACAGAGCGAGAGACAGAGCGAGAGAGCGAGAGACAGAGCGAGAGACAGAGCGAGAGACAGAGCGAGAGAGAGACAGAGCGAGCGAGAGAAACAGAGCGAGCGAGAGACAGAGCGAGCGAGAGACAGAGCGAGCGAGAGACAGAGCGAGAGAGAGACAGAGCGAGCGAGAGACAGAGCGAGCGAGCGACGAGCGACGAGAGACGAGCGAGCGAGAGACAGAGCGAGCGAGAGACAGAGCGAGCGAGAGACAGAGCGAGCGAGACAGAGCGAGCGAGCGAGAGACGAGCGAGCGAGAGACAGAGCGAGCGAGAGAGACAGAGAGAGCGAGAGACAGAGAGAGCGAGAGACAGAGCGAGAGACAGAGCGAGCGAGAGACAGAAAGAGAGAGACAGACAGACAGAGACACAGAAAGAGAGAGACAACAGAAACAGACAGAAGAAGAGAGAGAGAGAGAGAGAGAGAGAGAGCGCGACACAGATCGCGAGAAGAGCGCGACACAGACGGGAGGAGAGCGCGACACAGATCGCGAGAGAGACGCGACACAGATCGCGAGAGAGAGCGCGACACAGATCGAGAGAGAGCGCGACACAGATCGCGAGAGAGAGCGCGACACAGATGCGCGAGAGAGAGCGCGACACAGATCGCGAGAGAAAAGCGCGACACAGATCGGAGGAGAGAGCGCGACACAGATCGCGAGAGAGAGCGCGACACAGATCGCGAGAGAGAGCGCGACACAGATCGCGGAGAGAGGAGCGGACACAGGATCGCGAGAGAGAGCGCGACACAGATCGCGAGAGAGAGAGCGCGACACAGATCGCGAGAGAGAGCGCGACACAGAGCGAGAGAGAGCGGCACACAGATCGCGAGAGAGAGCGCGACACAGATCGCGAGAGAGAGCGCGACACAGAGCGAGAGAGCGCGACACAGAGCGAGAGAGCGCGACACAGAGCGAGAGAGGCGGACACAGAGCGAGAGAGAGCGCGCGAGAGACAGAGCGAGAGAGACAGAGCGGAGGGACGAAGGAAGGGAGCAGACGAGACA
>NW_019942909.1:147489-152162 GCF_002910315.2 Salvelinus sp. IW2-2015 | reverse complement strand
AGAGAAGATGCACTTATGGCGAGTGTGGGTCCACTTGCAAAACAAGATTTAATCAAATGGAAAACACCCCATTGAAACCCTGCATGCAGAGTTCTGTAAGATTCTCCTACATGTCCAAGGAAAACTACAAACAATGCATGCAGGGCAGAATTAGGCAATATCCCTAATAATAAAAACTCAAAAAGAGCAATTAAGTTTTGGAAACATCTAAATACAGTGACCCTCTCATATCACTACCAAGCCCTGCAATGCCAAGAGCTGAGCAAGAAAAGAGTCCCCTCATCCAGCTGGTCCGGGCTGTTCACAAACCTGTTCTACTAACACACTGAAGCTCAGACCAGAACATCCAATCAATCAGGATAAACCAAATTACAACACAGTCAAACAAAACTATTATGCTTATTGGAAACACAAGCACAAACACAAAGCAAAATGCAGTGCTATCTGGCCCTAAATCGACAGTACACTGTGGCTAAATATTGACCATGGTTGATCAAAACCTTAGAAAAACCTTGAAAAGTACAGGCTCAGTGAGCACAGCCTTGCCATTGAAAGGGTAGACAAGGAAAACCTGGCTCCCTGTAAGGAAAGGCTGTGCAACCACTGCCAATAGCAGAACATGAGACGGAGCTGCATTTCCTGACAAAATTGTCAAAAATATAAAACAATTAGAGAGTGTCATTTCCCCAAATTGAGAAACCTTATTCAAAGACCTCGGTTCAAAGACTCTCTAATGAGAGTAGGCTACCCCCTGTGGGGAGGACGAATAGCGTGGGGTCAGCACACAACATTGCTGCTGCAACAGTTGAGGGAAGTGTCTGACAGACAATAACCTGGCACATGTCCCTACTGTATGCTTTTGTTATGTGTGAAATTATGGTTATTTTGACACTTTGGTTATGTTGTTACTGTTGTCCCGTTGACAATTTTGATTCTCATTTTATTTTATATTGTAAATCCAAAAATAAGCTTTGGCAATATGTACATTGTTAGTCATGCCAAAAAGCAAATTTAATTGAAATTGAAATTGAGAGAGAGCACGAGAGAGAGAGAGACACAGAGAGAGAGAGGAGACACAGAGACACAGAGAGAGGAGAGAGAGAGACGAGAGAGACACAGAGAAGAGAGAGAGAGACACACACAGAGAGAGAGAGAGAAGACACAGAGAGAGAGAGACACAGAGAGAGAGACACACACAGAGAGAGAGACACACAGCAGGAGAACACACCGAGAGAGAGACACACAGAGAGAGAGACACAGAGAGAGAGAGACACAACACAGAGAGAGAGCACCACAGAGAGAGAGAACACAGCAGAGAGAGAGACACACACAGAGAGAGAGAAGACACAATCAGAGACGACAGAGAGACCACAAAGAAGAGAGAGAGACACACACAGAGAGAGAGACACACACAGAGAGAGAGACACACACAGAGAGAGAGACACACACAGAGAGAGAGACACACAGAGAGAGAGACGGAGAGAGAGAGACAGACAGAGAGAGATAGACAGAGAGAGACAGACAGAGATGGAGAAACAGAGAATCAAGGCTGGATGGAGGGATCACAGGAGGAGAGAGATTAAGGGAGTGAAATTAGAGAGTGATATGAGGGGATGCAGCAGACTGACAAACAGAGAGAGAGACTGAGGGATTAGTAGTTGTTGTTAATGGTAATCCCATGTCCACTACTACTATTATTATTGCTGTTGGTCCCACCATTTATTTATATATAAATATATATTTTTATTTTATTTTTCGATATGTATACTTTGACAATGTCAGTAATAATGAACTTGCCATGTCAATAAAGTCTATTGAATTGACTGAGGGATTAAGAAAGCGATTGAGTAACATGGTAGTGGGTGGAGAGATGGAATGAGAGAAAGAATGATAGAGGGCATGTAGGAGTGATGAAGGATAAAAAGCGGCGGGAGACAAGAGGGATAGAGGTGTGTGGTCTTACCCTCTGAGCAGTTTGAAGAGCATGCAGCCCAGGGAGAACCAGTCAGCACTGCTGTCGTACGCCGTCCCCTTCTGAAGCACCTCTGGGGCCATGTATCCATGGGTACCACTGTCACACACCAGGGGACCGTTAGTATCAGACACACTGCAGTAATACCACACACCCATGGTCAGGCTGTGTACTTACACGCTGGCGTGAGGTTTCTTCTTTGAGAAGTCACAGGCCAGACCCAGGTCTGAGATACGCACATGACCATGCTCATCCAATAGGATGTTAGCAGGCTGAGAGAGAGATAGAAGGGGGGCATACAGGAAGAGGTTATTGACATCAATCACAACGTAGGAAACAACCAATAACTAAAGAAGAACTAGGCTGTGACATGAAGACAGCGAGAGTTAGACTAGAGGTCAACAAATCTAATATCATATCTTACATTAATGGGCCAGCCAGCACATCATAGCAGAACTTCTGTTTCTAACTTGATCAACTGACATGAAAACATTTGAATTTAGAGTCGCATCTCTCCCTTTACAGGAAGTATACTGCTTATCTTCAGCCATTTGACCCAGGTGATAACACACGCACAAACTATCCTGTCTCAAACCGGCCTGGGTACGCTATATTTCCTAAGAAGCCTTCCCATGACAAATGTGTTTATTACTAGTTATAAAGTTGCTCTCTGATTCTGCACAGACTGTAATAATATATGAGAGAGAGAGAGAGAGAGAGAGACCCCCCCCGCAGGAACACAGGGGCTGAGTCAGCAGGACACAGGGGTGAGTCAGCAGAGAGCAGCCAGGGGTGAGTCAGCAGGACACAGGGGTGAGTCAGCAGGAAACAGGGGTGAAGTCAGCGGACAACAGGGGTGAGTAGCAGGACACAGGGTGAGTCAGAGGACACAATAAGAGTATGACTCGATCAACATTATCTAGATTCCCCTGAGACACACTCAGGACAAACAAGCACACATATTGATATCAGTGTATGTTTAGAGCTTGTATCTAGATCGATAGCTCAGTCATGCTGTGTTAACTGCTGTCTAAATGTGATCTATGGTCAGTGTTGTGTGTGTGTTAACTGCTGTCTAAATGTGATCTATGGTCAGTGTGTGTGTGTGTTAACTGCTGTCTAAATGTGATCTATGGTCAGTGTGTGGTGTGTGTGTGTGTGTGTGTGTACTGCTGTCTAAATGTGATCTATGGTCAGTTGTGTGTTGTGTGTTAACTGCTGTCTAAATGTGATCTATGGTCAGTGTGTGTGTGTGGTGTGTGTGTGGTGTGTGTGTGTAACTGCTGTCTAAATGTGATTCTATGGGGTCAGTGTTTGTGTGTGGTTGTTAATGCTGTCTAAATGTGATCATATGGTCAGTGTGTGTGTGTGTTAATGCTGTCTAATGGTGATCTAGTGGTCAGTGTGTGTGGTGTGTGTGTGTGTGTGTGTGTGTGTGTGGTGTGTGTGTGTAACTGCTGTCTACTGTCTAAATGTGATCTATGGTCAGTGTGTGTGTGTGTGTGTGGTGTGTGTAACTGCTGTCTACTGTCTAATGTGTCTATGGTCAGTGTGTGTGTGGTGTGGTGTGTGTGTGTGTAACTGCTGTGTCCTAATGTGATCTATGGTCAGTGTGTGTGTGTGTGTGTGTGTGGGTGTGGTGTGTGTGTGTGTGTGTGTGTGTACTGCTGTCTAAATGTGATCTATGGTCAGTGTGTGGGTGTAACTGCTGTCTAAATGTGATCCATGGTCATGTTGTGTGTGTGTGTGTGTGTGTGTGTGTGTGTGTGTGGTGTGTGTGTGTGTGTGTGTGGTGTGTGTGTGTGTGTTAACTGCTGTCTAAATGTGATCTATGGTCAGTGTGTGTTAACTGCTGTCTAAATGTGATCCATGGTCAGTGTGTGTGTGTGTGTGTGTGTGTGGTGTGTGTGTGGTGTGTGTGTGTGTGTGTGTAACTGCTGTCTAAATGTGATCTATGGTCAGTGTGTGTGTGTGTTAACTGCTGTCTAAATGTGATCTATGGTCAGTGTGTGTGTGTGTGTGTGTGTTGTGGTGTGTGTGTGTGTGTGTGTGTGTGTGTGTGTGTGTAACTGCTGTCTACTGTCTAAATGTGATCTATGGTCAGTGTGTGTGTGGTGGTGTGTGTGGGTGTGTGTGTGTGTGTTGTGTGTGTGTGGTACTGCTGTCTACTGTCTAAATGGATCTATGGTCAGTGTGTGTGTGTGTGTGTGTGTGGTGTGTGTAACTGCTGTCTAAATGTGATTATGGTCAGTGTGTGTGTGTGTGTGTGTGTGTGTGTGTGGTGTGTGTGTAACTGCTGTCTAAATGTGATCCATGGTCAGTGTGTGTGTTGTGTGTGTGTGTGTGTGTGTGTGTGTGTGTGTGTGTGTGTGTGTGTGTGTTAACTGCTGTCTAAATGTGATCTATGGTCAGTGTGTGTTAACTGCTGTCTAAATGTGATCCATGGTCGGTGTGGTGGTGTGTAACTGCTTGTCTAAATGTGATCCATGGTCAGTGTGTGTGTGTGTGTGTGTGTGTGTGTGTGGTGTAACTGCTGTCTAAATGTTATCTATGGTCAGTGTGTGTGTGTGTGTGTGTGTAACTGCTGTCTAAATGTGATCCATGGTCAGTGTGTGTGTGTGTGTGGTGTGTGTGTGTGTGTGTGTGTGTGTGTGTGTGTGTGTGTGTGTGTGTGTGTGTGTGTGTGTGGTGGGCTACCATG
>NW_019942909.1:130817-145365 GCF_002910315.2 Salvelinus sp. IW2-2015 | reverse complement strand
TCCGCAGACTCTGAATCCATTGGAGATTGTCTGTAGATGGGGATGTAGCCTACTTAACCAGACACACACATCAGAGACTGTCAGTTGCACGTCAGCAAAGAGGGACAGAGAGTCATCAGTGATGTCCTGTCCCATTCTGTGTGACCGTGTACTTCAACATGATCCTCAGAGGGACAGACCACTACAATGAGACTCTTCATGGTGACTGGTGTCTCACCTGCAGGTTGAACCAGGCGAGACCTGCCACCTTTCAGGAGTCTTACCGTTCATCAGATCCAGAATGAAACAGAGTTTGTCTGGTGTGTGGAAGGCGTACGTCATACACACTATGAACGGACAGTCCTAGAGAAAGAGGGGATGTTTTTAAATGATAATGTCAGACAGGTCGATCTGAAAATGTGCTGTGTATGTATGTGAACACACACAGTCAAGTAGGAAAGGTCTGTGTGTCTGTGCTAAGATAGTCGGGGAAAGCTTAATCTGAAAATGATACTCCCTTGTACTGTGTATGTGAATATACATATGTATAGACAGAGTGGACAGAAAGCTGTGTGTTAGACTCACCCCTGTGCTGACGAGGGACAACATGATTCTCTCGTTCAGAGCCAGAGTCTCCCCCTGCTTCATCTTGATCCTTTTCTTATCCAAACACTTCATGGCATACCTGACACACACACACACACACACACACATTAACATGTCTTGGACCTTACTGGTGCTGTACTGCTGAGAACACACTGTTCCTGTAGGATCTTTTATCCCCTCCAGTCATTTATTGTGTGAATGTTTATTTCCTCCACTTTAACCATCCCTCTTTCTCTGCAATTGTTCATGCTCCTGTGCTACTCACATCTTGCCGGTGTCAGCCTTCCTGCAGCCATACACCTCCCCGAAACCCCCTCGACCAATGATACGATGGACACTGAAGTCATTCATCGTCAACTGAAGAGAGATAGAGTGAGGGGGAGATGTAGAACGAGCGAGATGGAGAGAGAGAACAAGACAGAGAGAGAAGCTGATGTGATGTTACACTTCAGGCAATAGGCAATAAGAAGAGGTGAAAGAAAGGCCTTTCACAGGCAAAACATCACCACAATCCATACAGTAAGTTAGAATAACACCCACACATACAAAATACAACTCACATGGATGTTCAGCTCCACATTCTTCCACTGACAGAAACGAGTGAACTTGTCACTGATGAAAGAGAGAAAAGAAAGATGAGGAGGTAGAGAGAGACAGAAGGAAAGTGTGGCCCAGTGGCCCAGTGGACTAAGGCACTGCATCTCACTGCAATAGGCGTCACTAGAGTCCCTGGTTCGAATCCAGGCTGTATCACATCCGCTGTGATTGGGAGTCCCATAGAGCGGCGCACAATTGGCCCAGCGTCATCCGGGTTTGGCCGGTGTAGACCGTCATTGTAAATAATAATTTGTTCTTAACTGACTTGCCTAGTTAAACAAAGGTTCAATAAAACATGTATAAAATAGTCCCCGGCCTGCTGACTGTGGGAGTGTGGAGAAACTCGTTTCCGTTTCGACACAAATGGATAATAAAGCACTTTCTTCTAAATCTGGAGACAATGAAAAAATGTATTACTCTGGCCAGTATGCAACATATTTATTCTCCCCCCCTCCTCCCTCTCCCACCCGTCTCACCTCTCTATGAACTTGCAGAAGATCATCCCTCGCAGACTGTCACAGATCTCCACTATGTACGGCTGAACACAAACAGGAGTTCGTGAGTCTGTCCGTTTCAAGTTTCAACATTTTATTGTCGATGCACAGGACACAGCAGGTGTAAAACAGTACAGTGAAATGCTTAACTTGTGAGTTCTTTCCCAACTATGCACAATAAATGTAGTAATATAGATAAGAAGAACGTGAAATACAAGAAGAAAAAAAGGTCAATGCCAGTACCATCATTACAATGTGCAGGGCTACTGGAGTGATTGAGGTAGGTATGTACATTTAACAGGGCTACTGGAGTGATTGAGGTAGGTATGTACATTTAACAGGGCTACTGGAGTGATTGAGGTAGGTATGTAATTTAACGGGCTGACTGGAGTGATTGAGGTAGGTATGTTCATTTAACAGGGCTACTGGAGTGATTGAGGTGGTAGTAGTACATTTAACAGGGCTACTGGAGTGATTGAGGTAGGTATGATAATTTATATACATAGGGCTACTGGAGTGATTGAGGTAGGTATCGTACATTTACAGGGCTTACTGGTGTTGAGGTAGGTATGTACATTTAACAGGGCTACTGGAGTGATTGAGGTAGGTATGCACATTTAACAGGGCTACTGGAGTGATTGAGGTAGGTATGTACAGTACCAGTAAAAAAGTTGGGACACACTTACTCATTATTTTTACGATTTTCTACATTGTAGAATAGTGAAGACATCAGAACTATGAAATAACACATATGGAATCATGTAGTAAAAAATATATTTTAGATTCTTCAAAGAAGCCACCCTTTGCCTTGATGACAGCTTTGCACACTCTTGGCATTCTCTCAACCAACTTCATGAGATAGTCACCTGGAATGCATTTCAATTAACAGGTGTGCCTTGTTCATTTGTGGAATTTCTTTCCTTCTTAATGTGTTTGAGCCAATCAGTTGTGTTGTGACATGGTAGGGGTGCTATACAGAAGATATCCCTATTTGGTAAAAGACCAAGTCCAATATTATGGCAAGAACAGCTCAAATAAGCAAAGAGAAACGACAGTCCATCATTACTTTAAGACTTGCATTTCAGTCAATCTGGAACATTTCAAGAACTTCAAGTGCAGTCTGAAAAAACATCAAGAGCTATGATGAAACTGGCTCTCATGGACCGCCACAGGAAAGGAAAACCCAGTGTTACCTCTGCTGCAGAGGATAAGTTCATTAGAGTTACCAGCCTCAGATTGCAGCCCAAATAAATGCTTCACAGAGTTCAAATAACAGACACATCAACTGTTCAGAGGAGACTGTGTGAGTCAGGCCTTCATGGTCGAATTGCTGCAAAGAAACACTACTAAAGGACACCAATAAGAAGAAGAGACTTGCTTGCGCCAAAAAACACGAGCAATGGACAATAGACTGGTGAAAATCTGTAATTTGGTCTGATGAGTCCAAATTTGAGATATTTGGTTCCAACTGTGTCTTTGTGACACCTTGAAGCATGGAGGAGGATGTGTGATGGTGCTTTGCTGGTGACACTGTCTGTGATTTATTTAGAATTCAAGGCACACTTAACCAGCATGGCTACCACAGCATTCTGCAGCGATACGCCATCCCATCTGGTTTGCTCTGAGTGGTACTATCATTTGTTTTTTAATAGGACAATGACCCAACACACCTCCAGGCGGTGTAAGGGTTATTTGACCAAGAAGGAGAGTGATGGAGTGCTGCATCAGATGAACTGGCCTCCACAATCACATGATCTCAACCCAATTGAGATGGTTTGGGATAAGTTAGACTGCAGAGTGAAGGAAAAGCAGCCAACAAGTGCTCAACATATGTGGGAACTCCTTCAAGACTGTTGGAAAAGAATTCCAGGTGAAGCTGGTTGAGAGAATGCCTAGAGTGTGCAAAGCTGTCATCAAGGCAAAGGGTGGCTACTTTGAAGAATCTAAAATATATATTTTTTGGGTTACTACATGATTCCATATGTGTTATTTCATCGCTTCGATATCTTCACTATTATTCTACAATGTAGAAAATAGTAAAATAAATGTAATGAGCAGATGTGTAAAAACTTTTGACTGGTACTGTACATGTAAAGAGGAGTACTGGAGGGATTGTGGTAGACATGTACATGTAAAGAGGAGTACTGGAGGGATTGTGGTAGACATGTACATGTAAAGAGGAGTATGGAGGATGTGGGTAGATCTGTACATGAAAGAGTAAGAGTACTGAGGGATTGTGGGTAGATAATGTACATGTAAAGAGGAGTATGGAGGGATTGTGGGTAGAACATGTACATGTAAGAGGAGTACTGGAGGGATTGTGGTAGACATGTACATGTAAAGAGGAGTACTGGAGGGATTGTGGTAGACATGTACATGTAAAGAGGAGTCTGGAGGGATTGTGGTAGACATGTACATGTAAAGAGGAGTACTGGAGGGATTGTGGTAGACATGTACATGTAAAGAGGAGTATGGAGGGATTGTGGTAGATATGTACATGTAACGAGGAGTACTGGAGGGATTGTGGTAGACTATGTACATGTAAAGAAAGGATGTACTGTGAAGGCATTGTAGGAGACATGTTACATGTAAAAAGAGGAGTACTGGAGGGATTGTGGTAGAATGTACATGTAAAGAGGAGTACTGGAGGGATTGTGGTAGACATGTACATGTAAAGAGGAGTACTGGAGGGATTGTGGTAGATATGTACATGTAAAGAGAGGGTACTGGAGGGATTGTGGTAGATATGTACATGTAAACAGGAGTACTGGAGGGATTGTGGTAGACATGTACATGTAAGAGGGAGTACTGGAGGGATGTGGTAGATATGTACATGTAAAGAGGGTACTGGAGGGATTGTGGTAGATATGTACATGTAAACAGGGGTACTGGAGGGATTGTGGTAGACATGTACATGTAAGAGGAGTACTGGAGGGATTGTGGTAGAATGTACATGTAAAGAGGAGTACTGGAGGGATTGGTGGGTAGACATGTACATGTAAAGAGAGTACTGGAGGGATTGTGGTAGACATGTACATGTAAAGAGGAGTACTGGAGGGATTGTGGTAGACATGTACATGTAAGAGGAGTACTGGAGGGATTGTGGTAGACATGTACAATGTAAAGAGGAGTACTGGAGGGATTGTGGTAGACATGTACATGTAAAGAGGAGTACTGGAGGGATTTGTGGTAGAATGTACATGTAAAGAGGACGTACTGGAGGATTGTGGTAGACTTGTACATGTAAAGAGGAGTACTGGAGGGATTGTGGTAGACATGTACATTTAAAGAGGAGTAACTGGAGGGATTTGTGGTAGACATGTACATGTAAAGAGGAGTACTGGAGGGATTGTGGTAGATATGTACATGTAAAGAGGAGTACTGGAGGGATTGTGGTAGACATGTACATGTAAGAGGAGTACTGGAGGGATTGTGGTAGAATGTACATGTAAAGAGGAGTACTGGAGGATTGTGGTAGACATGTACATGTAAAGAGGAGTAGTGAGGGGATTGTGGTAGAACATGTACATGTAAAGAGGAGTACTGGAGGGATTGTGGTAGACATGTACATGTAAAGAGGAGTACTGGAGGGATTGTGGTAGATATGTACATGTAAAGAGGAGTACTGGAGGGATTGTGGTAGACATGTACATGTAAAGAGGAGTACTGGAGGGATTGTGGTAGAATGTACATGTAAAGAGGAGTATGGAGGGATTGTGGTAGATTGTACATGTAAAGAGGAGTACTGGAGGGATTGTGGTAGACATGTACATGTAAAGAGGAGTACTGGAGGGTGTGGTAGACATGTACATGTAAAGAGGAGTACGGAGGGATTGTGGTAGATATGTACATGTAAAGAGGAGTACTGGAGGGATTGTGGTAGACATGTACATGTAAAGAGGAGTACTGGAGGGATTGTGGTAGATATGTACATGTAAAGGAAGTATGGAGGGATTGTGGTAGACATGTACATGTAAAGAGGAGTACTGGAGGGATTGTGGTAGATATGTACATGTAAAGAGGAGTATGGAGGGATTGTGGTAGATATGTACATGTAAAGAGGATACTGGAGGGATTGTGGTAGATCATGTACATGTAAAGACGGAGTACTGGAGGGATTGTGGTAGATATGTACATGTAAAGAGGAGTACTGAGGGATTGTGGTAGAAATGTACATGTAAAGAGGAGTACTGGAAGGGATTGTGGTAGACATGTACATGTAAAAGAGGAGTACTGGAGGGATTGTGGTAGACATGTCATGTAAAGAGGAGTACTGGAGGATTGGGTAGACATGTAATTGTAAAAGGAGTACTCTGAGGGATTGTGGTAGACTGTAATGTAAAGAGGTACTGGAGGGATTGTGGTAGATTCTGTCATTGTAAGAGGAGTATCTGGAGGGATTGTGGTAGACATGTACATGTAAAGAGGAGTACTGGAGGGATTGTGGTAGACATGTACATGTAAACAGGAGTATGGAGGATTGTGGTAGATATGTACATGTAAACAGGAGTACTGGAGGGATTGGGTAGAATGTACATGTAAACAGGAGTACTGGAGGGATTGTGGTAGATATGTACATGTAAACAGGAGTACTGGAGGGATTGTGGTAGATATGTACATGTAAAAGGAGTATGGGATGTAGATATGTACATGTAACAGGGGTACTGGAGGGATTGTGGTAAGATATGTACATGTAAACAGGAGTACTGGAGGGATTGTGGTAGATATGTACATGTAAACAGGAGTACTGGAGGGATTGTGGTAGATATTACATGTAAAACAGGGGTACTAGAGGATTGTGTAGATACAGTGGGGAGAACAAGTATTTGATACACTGCCGATTTTGCAGGTTTCCTACTTACAAAGCATGTAGAGGTCTGTCATTTTTATATGGTACACTTCAACTGTGAGAGACGGAATCTAAAACAAAAATCCAGAAAATCACATTGTATGATTTTAAGTAATTAATTTGCATTTATTGCATGACATAAGTATTTGATCACCTACCAACCAGTAAGAATTCCGGCTCTCACAGACCTGTTAGTTTTTCTTTAAGAAGCCCTCCTGTTCTCCACTCATTACCTGTATTAACTGCACCTGTTTGAACTCGTTACCTGTATAAAAAGACACCTGTCACACACTCAATCAAACAGACTCCAACCTCTCCACATGGCCAAGAACCAGAGAGCTGTGTAAGGACATCAGGGATAAATTGTAGACCTGTACAGGCTGGGATGGATACAGGACAATAGCCAAGCAGCTTGGTGAGAAGGCAACAACTGTTGGCACAATTATTAGAAAATGGAAGAAGTTCAAGATGACGGTCATCTCACTCTGGTCTGGGGCTCCATGCAAGATCTCACCTCGTGGGGCATCAATGATCATGAGGAATGTGAGGGATCAGCCCAGAACTACACGGCAGGACCTGGTCATGACCTGAGAGAGCTGGGACCACAGTCTCAAAGAAAACCATTAGTAACACACTACGCCGTCATGGATTAAATCCTGCAGCGCACGAAAGGTCCCTGCTCAAGCCAGCGCATGTCCAGGCCGTCTGAAGTTCGCCAATGACCATCTGGATGATCCAGAGGAGGAATGGGAGAAGTCATGTGGTCTGATGAGACAAAAATAGAGCTTTTTGCTCTAAACTCCACTCGCCGTGTTTGGAGGAATAGAAGGATGAGTAAACCCCAGAACACCATCCAACCGTGAAGCATGGGGTGGAAACATCATTCTTTGGGGATGCTTTTCTGCAAAGGGGACAGGACGACTGCACCGTATGAGGGGAGGATGGATGGGGCATGTATCGCGAGATCTTGACCAACAACCTCCTCCCTCAGTAAGAGCATTGAAGATGGGTCGTGGCTGGGTCTTCCAGCATGACAACGACCCGAAACACACAGCCAGGGCAACTAAGGAGTGGCTCCGTAAGAAGCATCTCAAGGTCCTGGAGTGGCCTAGCCAGTCTCCAGACCTGAACCAATAGAAAATCTTGGAGGGAGCCGAAAGTCCGTATTGCCCAGCGAAGCCCGAAACCTGAAGATCTGGAGAAGGTCTGTATGGAGGAGTGGCCAAAATCCCTGCTGCAGTGTGTGCAAACCTGGTCAAGAACTACAGGAAACGTATGATCTCTGTAATTGCAAACTAAGGTTTCTGTACCAAATATTCAGTTCTGCTTTTCTGATGTATCAAATACTTATGTTCATGCAATAAAATGCAAATTAATTACTTAAAAATCATACAATGTGATTTCTGGATTTTTGTTTTAGATTCCTTCTCTCACAGTTGAAGTGTACCTATGATAAAAATTACAGACTCTACATGCTTTGTAAGTAGGAAAACCTGCAAAATTGTCAGTGTATCAAATACTTGTTCTCCCCACTGTATGTACATGTAAAACAGGGGTACTGGAGGATTGTGGTAAGATATGTACATGTAAACAGGAGTACTGGAGGGATTGTGGTAGATATTACATGTAAACAGGAGTACTGGAGGGATTGTGGTAGATATGTACATGTAAACAGGAAGTACTGGAGGGATTGTGGTAGATATGTACATGTAAACAGGAGTACTGAGGGATTGTGGTAGATATGTACATGTAAACAGGGGTAAAAGTAACTAGTCGCAGGATAAATACCAATGGTCAGGATAATCATAAATAATAGAACTAGGTTAGGCTGTGTGTGTCAGAAGCCCACTATGTGGGATCACACAGGAGTTAGATTGGTGATGCAGTTTGTGTGTGTGTTCCTTACCTGGAAGAGAGAGGGAGGCACCTGTTTCTTGCCAGGTGAGTCTGAACATGGTCCACTGCTTTCTTAGAGAAGGCCTGAGAGAGAGAGATGGAGAGCAAGACAGAGAGAGAAGGGGAATGGAGAAGAGTGGGGGGGGGGGGGGAGGGGAGAGGGGTCATGTGACAGTCATTTCCAGTCCAGTATACCATGTAAGTGTTTTAGACAGGTTGGGGTGTTGCATTGTGTTTATTCATGTCAACTCCTCCCTGAGAGAGGACAGCGTTTTAGGGGAGTTTGTTACTGTGTTGGTTTGTGTCCCATGTTGACCTTACATGTGAACAGGAGAGGAGTTCCTTCATGTGTATCCATCATAGATCTGTCTGCTACGACACACAACCTCTCCTCTTCAGAGTCCAACTTCTCATAGTCCTTAATCTGATACACACCACACACACACACTTCCTCTGAAACACCATGGAATTAGCCTAATCTCAAACATCTCACATGACCTTTAATACAACTGACACACACTAGACTTCTGCTCTCTAACCACTGACCACAGAGAGGGAGAGAGCGAGACAGAGAAAGCGAGACAGAAAGGGAGAGAGCGAGACAGAAGGAAGAGCAGACAGAGAGGAGAGCGAGACAGAGAGGGAGAGAGCGAGACAGAGAGGGAGAGAGCGAGACAGAAGAGGGAGAGAGCGAGACAGAGGGAGAGAGCGAGACAGAGAGAGGAGACAGAGAGGGAGAGAGCGAGACAGAGAGGGAGAGGCGAGACAGAGAGGGAGAGAGCGAGACAGAGAGGGAGAGAGCGAGAGCAGAGAGAGCGAGACAGAGAGGGAGAGAGCGAGACAGAGAGGGAGAGAGCGAGACAGAGAGGGAGGAGCGAGACAGAGAGGGAGAGAAGCGAGACAGAGAGAGCGAGACGAGAGGGAGAGAGCGAGACAGAGAGGGAAAGAGCGAGACAGAGAGGGAGAGAGCGACAGACAGAGAGGGAGAGAGCGAGACAGAGAGGGAGAGGCGAGACAGAGGGAGAGAGCGAGACAGAAAGGGAGAGAGCGAGACAGAGAGGGAGAGAGCGAGACAGAGAGAGCGAGACAGAGAGAGCGAGACAGAGAGAGCGAGACAGAGAGGGAGAGAGCGAGACAGAGAGGGAGAGAGCGAGACAGAGAGGGAGAGAGCGAGACAGAGAAGGCGAGACAGAAAGGGAGGAGCGAGACAGAGAGGGAGAGAGCGAGACAGAGAGGGAGAGAGCGAGACAGAGAGAGCGAGACAGAAAGGGAGAGAGGCGAGCGAGACAGAAAGGAGAGAGCGAGACAGAGAGAGCGAGACAGAAAGGAGGAGAGCGAGACAAGAAGGGAGAGAGCGAGACAGAGAGGGAGAGAGCGAGACAGAGAGAGCGAGACAGAAAGGAGGAGAGCGAGACAGAGAGGGAGAGAGCGAGACAGAGGGAGAGAGCGAGACAGAGAGAGCGAGACAGAAAGGGAGAGAGCGAGACAGAGAGAGCGAGACAGAAAGGAGGAGAGCGAGACAGAAAGGGAGAGAGCGAGACAGAGAGGGAGAGAGCGAGACAGAGAGAGCGAGACAGAAGGAGGAGAGCGAGACAGAAAGGGAGAGAGCGAGACAGAAGGGAGAGAGCGAGACAGAAAGGGAGAGAGCGAGACAGAAAGGGAGAGAGCGAGACAGAAGGGAGAGAGCGAGACAGAAAGGGAGAGGACGAAAGGGAGAGACAGAAAGGGGGAGAGCGAGACAGAGAGGGGAGAGAGAGAGACAGACAGAGAGGGAGAGAGAGAGACGACAGAGGGAGCGAGAGAGACAGACAGAGGGGAGAGAGTGAGACAGACAGACAGAGGGGAGCGAGACAGACAGACAGACAGCGGGGAGAGACAGACAGAGGGGAGAGAGACAGACAGACAGACAGACAGAGGGGAAAGAGAGACCGACAGACAGACCAGACAGACAGAGGGGAGAGAGACAGACAGACAGACAGACAGAGGGGAGAGAGACAGACAGACAGACAGAGGGGAAGAGAGACAGACAGACAGACAGAGGGGAGAGAGACAGACAGACAGACAGAGGGGAGAGAGACAGACATACAGACAGACGGGAGAGAGACAGACAGACAGAACAGAGGGGAGAGAGACAGACAGACAGAGGGGAGAGAGACAGACAGACAGACAGAGGGGAGAGAAGACAGACAGACAGACAGAGGGGAGAGAGACAGACAGACAGACAGAGAGGGAGAGAGACAGACAGACAGCAGACAGAGGGGAGAGAGACAGACAGACAGACAGACAGAGGGGAGAGAGAACAGACAGAGCAGACAGAGGGGAGAGAGAAGAGACAGACAGAGGGAGAGAGAGAGACAGACAGAGGGCAGAGCAGAGAGACAGACAGAGGGGAGAGAGAGAGACAGACAGAGGGGAGAGAGAGAGACCAGAGGGAAGAGAGAGAGACAGAGGGGAGAGAGAGACACAGAGGGGAGAGAGAGAGACAGACAGAGGGGAGAGAGAGAGACACAGAGGGGAGAGAGAGAGACACAGAGGGGAGAGAGAGAGAGACAGGGGGGAGAGAGAGAGAGACAGACAGAGGGGAGAAAGCGAGAGACAGACAGAGATAAAGGTGTGTGTTTCTCTCACTTCTTCGTAGAACTTCAGCTGTGGTACGGCCTCATCTATTTCATTCAAACAAAAATCCTTGAACAGCAGAAACCCTGAAACAAAGAAAACACACACACTGTCAGGGTTGTTTCTTTGACATTATGACATCAGCTTTAGGTGTGTGTGTGTGTGTGTGTGTGTTTTGACCTAACTAAAAGTAGGAAAGGTAATGTCATTGTAAACAAAGCTTCTGGGGTCTACACACACACCTTTCATTTTGAGAAGTAGGCATTTCTAGTGGATTAGCCTTAGTAAGAGAACAATGTCCTCATCTCATTGAGCAAATCCCCTATCAGACGCACACATTGCAATGTGCCTGAAATGGACCACAATTACAGGGGGTGAGCGTCATCTTACATCTCTATTGTCTGCATATTATCTACATATCACTGACACTAAAATGTTTATACACACTAGGCCACACACAATCTACTGAAGCCCATCTGAACAGCTCGCAAAAAAAGCCCTTGTGTTGCCACGGTAACCACCTCGTAGCCTTCACGGCACGTGTTGTTACAGCCGATACACCCCATCATCATCAGCAGAGATACTTCACATCTCAGATGACAATCAATGAAAATAAAACTTCTTGTCCATTGTGGAAGTATATTTTTGCTTATTAGAGTAAATATATATGTGTCTGGTTTCAGGAAGCTAGGCGTATGTTGGCGTCACTACTTCACAGGAGAGCCATTTGTACGTATGCAAATATGGAGAGTCATAAAGAGAACACACAGAAGGCTATTGTATAAAACACCTGTCTCCGGATTACATCTTCAAACTAAGGGCAACCATGGCATACATGACAGAGAGGGAGAAGCGTCCATCCATGTATATGGGTAAGATAGTCTAGCTAGCTACATTTTCAGATAATCACGTTTCTAATTTTGTCAGAAAGTCATTTTAATTTCGTTTTAAGTTAATGTATACTGTTGGCTAGCTGGATGTCCGGTGTCAGTCCGGTGTCAGTCCGGTGTCAGTCCGGTGTCAGTCCGGTGTCAGTCCGGTGTCAGTCCCGTGTCAGTCCCGTGTCAGTCCCGTGTCAGTCCCGTGTCAGTCCCGTGTCAGTCCCGTGTCAGTCCCGTGTCAGTAAGCGTTGGCAAAAAAAATGCGTTATTAAATTGTTGCCAGCAGCACAGTTACAGTCACCAACGCTCTGGATAACATGAAAACAGCCAGCTCTTCTAGGGAGAGTAAAATGGTCAGAGTGAGGTGTTCTCTCATTTGTATCTGGAAGTAGCTAGCAAGTTAGCCAAAGTTAGCCAGTTAGGTTGGAAGCTTGACTGCTGTTGTTAGGTCAGAAAGCTTGGATCAACCCTGCTCCTCGGCCAGAGCATCCGAGAGCGAAACGAGAGCGAAACGCTCTGCACGCTCCGAGAGCGAAACGCTCTGCACGCTCCGAGAGCGAAACGCTCTGCACGCTCCGAGAGCGAAACGCTCTGCAGCAACGCTCCGAGAGCGAAACGCTCTGCACGCTCGCGAGAGCGAAAACACGCTCTGCACGCTCCGAGAGCGAAACGTCTGAACGCTCCGAGAGCGAAACGCTCTGTACGCTCCGAGAGCGAAACGCTCTGTACGCTCCGAGAGCGAAACGCTCTGTAAACGCTCTTGAGTTAACCACGGCCAATCTGACAACGCTCTGAGTTAACCAACGGCCAATCTGACAACGTCTGAGTTAACCACGGCCACTGAACGCTCTGAGTTAACCAACGGCCAATCTGACAACGCTCTGAGTTAACCTCTTTGGGCTGCAGGGCAGTATTGAGTAGCCTGATAAAAGGTGCCCATTTCAAACGGCCTCGTACTCAATTCTTGCTCGTACAATATGCATATTATTATTACTATTGGATAGAAAACACTCTCTAGTTTCTAAACCGTTTGAATTATATCTGTGAGTAAAACAGAACTCATTTTGCAGCAAACTTCCTGACAGGAAGTGGAAAATCTGAAATCGATGCTCTGTTCTAGGGTCTGCCTATAAATGTGCTTGATATTTATTAGTATACATGCACTTCATACGCCTTCCACTAGATCAACAGGCAGTGAGAGAAGAAATGGAGTGTATAATATCTGAGGTCGAATAAAAGCTCTTGGCATGACGTGACCCAATTTCTGTTTTCTGGACGCGCGAGAAGTGACCTGGTATTGCCTTCTGTAAAGCTGTCGTATAGACGACTAATATCTCCGGCTTTGATTTTATTTGATACATGTGACAATATCATCGTAAAGTATGTTTTTTCAATATAGTTTTATAGATTATTGAATTTTTTCGGGACGTTAGGCGTGTTGCTTTGTCTGCGTATGTTCAGGAAGGAGAGCTTCGCGCACTTTGCTAGCTTTCCGTGCTAATTGACTGGAGAAGAGGACATTCTAAATCCAACAACGATTGTTCTGGACAAAGGACCCCTTGTACAACATTTGATGGAAGATCATCAAAAGTAGGACCCATTTTATGATGCTATTTCATATATTGTCGAACATGTGAACTAGTAGTTTGCGCCCAGATTTTGGGCACGCTCTCGCCATAACGTAAACTGCATGTCGTAATGAAGTTATTTTTAGAATTCTAACACGGCGATTGCATTAAGAACTAGTGTATCTATCATTTCCTATACAACATGATTTTTTTAGTAATGTTTATGAATAGTTATTGGTCAGAATATGTGAGTGTCAGAAAAATATCCGATGTTGTGGGAAAAAGATGCTACGTTCACAATGTATAACCACTGATTTCAGCTCTAAATATGCACATTTTCGAACAAAACATAAGTGTATGTATAACTGATGTTATAGGACTGTCATCTGATGAAGCTTATCAAGGTTAGTCAAAAATGATATATCTTTTGCTGGTTTGTTACGATCGCTAACTTTTGCTGCTGGTAAATGGCTTGTGTTTCTGGCTATTGTGGTAAGCTATATAATAATGCTATATTGTGTTTTCGCTGTAAAACACTTAAGAAAATCGGAAATATTGGCTGGAATCACAAGATGCCTGTCTTTCATTTGCTGTACACCATGTATTTTTCAGAAAAGTTTTATGATGAGTATTTAGGTATTTGACATTGGTGTCTGTAATTACTCTGGCTGCTTCGGTGCTATTTCTGACGGTAGCTGTGATGGTAGCTGCAATGTAAAACTGATTTATAGCTCAAATATGCACATTTTTCGAACAAAACGCTCTGACAACGCTCTGAGTTAACCAACGGCCAATCTGACAACGCTCTGAGTTAACCAACGGCCAATCTGACAACGCTCTGAGTTAACCAACGGCCAATCTGACAACGCTCTGAGTTAACCAACGGCCAATCTGACAACGCTCTGAGTTAACCAACGGCCAATCTGACAACGCTCTGAGTTAACCAACGGCCACATCTGACAACGTCTGAGTTAACACAACGGCCAATCTGACAACGCTCTGAGTTAACCACCCACAGGCCAATATCGGACAACGCTCTGAGTTTACGATGCCGAGAGCACA
>NW_019942909.1:111101-127094 GCF_002910315.2 Salvelinus sp. IW2-2015 | reverse complement strand
CAAGAGAGATTTGATTTTATTTGATACATGTGACAATATCATCGTTTAAAGTATGTTTTTTCAATATAGTTTTATTAGATTATTGAAATTTTTCGGGACGTTAGGCGTGTTGCTTTGTCTGCGTATGTTCAGGAAGGAGAGCTTCGCGCCACTTTGCTAGCTTTCCGTGCTAATTGACTGGAGAAGAGGACATTCTAAATCCAAACAACGATTGTTCTGGACAAAGGACCCCTTGTACAACATTCTGAGGAAGATCATCAAAAGTAGGACCCATTTTATGATGCTATTTCATATATTGTCGAACATGTGAACTAGTAGTTTGCGCCAGATTTTGGGACGCTCTCGCCATAACGTAAACTGCATGTGTAATGAAGTTATTTTTAGAATTCTAACACGGCGATTGCATTAAGAACTAGTGTATCTATCATTTCCTATACAAACATGTATTTTTTAGTAATGTTTTGAATAGTATTTGTCAGAATATGTGAGTGTCAGAAAAATATCGGATGTTGTGGGAAAAAGATGCTACGTTAGCACAATGTATAACCACTGATTTCAGCTCTAAATATGCACATTTTCGAACAAAACATAAGTGTATGTATAACCTGATGTTATAGGACTGTCATCTGATGAAGCTTATCAAGGTTAGTCAAAAATGATATATCTTTTGCTGGTTTGTTACGATCGCTAACTTTTGCTGCTGGTAAATGGCTTGTGTTTCTGGCTATTGTGGTAAGCTAATATAATGCTATATTGTGTTTTCGCTGTAAAACACTTAAGAAATCGGAAATATTGGCTGGAATCACAAGATGCCTGTCTTTCATTTGCTGTAACAATGTATTTTTCAGAAAAGTTTTATGATGAGTATTTAGGTATTTGACATTGGTGTCTGTAATTACTCTGGCTGCTTCGGTGCTATTTCTGACGGTAGCTGTGATGGTAGCTGCAATGTAAAACTGATTTATAGCTCAAATATGCACATTTTTTCGAACAAACGCTCTGACAACGCTCTGAGTTAACCAACGCCAATCTGACAACGCTCTGAGTTACCAACGGCAATCTGACAACGCTCTGAGTTAACCAACGGCCAATCTGACAACGCTCTGAGTTAACCAACGGCCAATCTGCCAACGCTCTGAGTTAAACCAACGGCCAATCTGACAACGCTCTGAGTTAACCAACGGCCAATCTGACAACCTCTGAGTTAACCAACGGCCAATCTGACAACGCTCTGAGTTAACCAACGGCCAATCTGACAACCGCTCTGAGTTTACGAATGCCGAGAGCACACCGGCTGGGCACACCCTTCTGTGGTGAAAAAACACACGGCTGAGCACACCCCTCTGTGGTGAAAAACACACGGCTGAGCACACCCCTCTGTGGTGAAAAACACAGCGGCTGAGCACACCCTCTGTGGTGAAAAACACACGGCTGAGCACACCCCTCTGTGGTGAAAAACACGCGGCTGGGCACACCCCTCTGTGGTGAAAAACACACGGCTGGGCACACCCCTCTGTGGTGAAAACCACGCGGCTGGGCACACCCTCTGTGGTGAAAACCACGCGGCTGGCACACCCCTCTGTGAGGTGAAAACCACGCGGCTGGGCACACCCCTCTGTGAGGTGAAAACCACGCGGCTGGGCACACCCCTCTGTGAGGTGAAAAACACGCGGCTGGGTACACCCCTCTGTGAGGTGAAAAACACGCGGCTGGGCACACCCCTCTGTGAGGTGAAAAACACGCGGCTGGGTACACCCCTCTGTGAGGTGAAAAACACGCGGCTGGGCACACCCCTCTGTGAGGTGAAAAACACGCGGCTGGGCACACCCCTCTGTGGTGAAAAACAACAACTAGCCTACAAACCCTTTTCTCTTGACACTTCAATCACCTCCCTCTTCCCCCTTTCCTCCAAATCATTCTTTCTTTTGCCACCTGGTCTCGACTCTGCAGTGGGAGAACTGTATGGGTTTAGAGATGGTACATGTGGTCCCGTGTGGCTCAGTTGGTAGAGCATGGCGCTTGCAACGCCAGGGTGTGGGTTCATTCCCCACGGGGGGACCAGGATGAATATGTATGAACTTTCCAATTTGTAAGTCGCTCTGGATAAGAGCGTCTGCTAAATGACTTAAATGTAAATGTAAATGTACATTGACCTAAAAACACAGGGACAAGAACACTACTGATTAAAGAGTCAATGACGCACTATCAAAGCAATCTGATAAATTGATTGTGAGCTGCTAGGCTTAATTCTCACCAAGAAGCACAGGTGACAATGCCAGTGGGAAATCCCTGCCTAGGTAGAAACCTTGAGAGAAACTAAGCTACTAATAGGTTAGGAGAAAGGATAGGAGAGATGAGGATGTAAGTAAGAAGAATGGTAGATGAGAAGGGAGCTGGGAAGAGTGGATGTTAGGAGATTCTTCTCTTCTCTATGATTGAGTGACTATCACTAAACACACACACACACACACACAACACAACGTTAAACTCTGTCCTCACATAACAAAGGAAAAAGAGGTTATTTAAAGCATGGGGCCATCTCACAGTAACACACACACACACACACACACGTTAACTCTGTCCTCCATAACAAAGGAAGAAGAGGTTATTTAAAGCATGGGGCCATCTCACAGTAACACACACACACACACACACTATATGACTGAGTGTGCGGTTGTTAACTGAGCTGTTGTGAGCAGTGTCTCTTCATAACCTCAGGAGGTAGAGACCAAAAGGCAAAGTGGAAAAGAGGAGAGAAAGATAACCTGCTTACTACTGCTGTGCTTATTGATTCAGTTAAAGGCTATTTGATTAGCTAGCTACTATATCGTGCATCCCTATCGGTGAACATATCGGAATCGGACGATATTAGCTAAAAATGCCAACATCGGTATCGGCCCGATGTCCAGTTTAACGCTGATGTGCAAAACCGATGTCAAAGCTGACGTGCATACCTATATAACGTAGGTACATGACGTAATGACGCCACGTAAAATTTGGCGCTACACAGCATTCCTAACCTGGCCCACAATGTCTGCTGTGTGGATCAAGCAGTCAACAAGTCGAGCAGTCATTTGAAACAGTAAGAACATTTCAGCGAGACAACTCACGGGCTAAATCCATTAACGCCAAGATAATGGAATTCATTACCTTTGACAATCAACCGTTCTCTGTCATGGGTGATGTTGGCTTTCGCCGACTGGTCGAGCACCGGTACACGTTGCCCTACCGGAGTTTCACAGTAATAGCGTCACTGCTATTAGCTTCACAACATACAATGGAATGCCGTTTGGGTCTTTACGTGTCAAAAAAAGATAGACATCAAACCACACTATTTGACAATAACACTATTTAAAGCATTAAATAAGCGTTTCATTTGACACGTCAAATAACACAGTTCTATTATAGAATGTTGTGTGTTCTGAATTTGCACGTGCAAGCCAAACGCCACCACTACTATCAGTAACACTGTCAAAGCTGTACAAAAAAGTCTACAAACAATACCGCGTTGGTAATAAAGCATTATTTGTTCGACCACAACTTCTGGGGTAGCTAGCTTTAGCTGGTACTAAGCTAGCACCAATACAACCAGCCTGAAAACAATGACCAGTAGAAACTGCAGTCATTGTCATTATTCTTAGCAATGATTTAGGAATCCTTGTGAATAAGTATTAGCTAGGTAGCCACTTGTTGTTCGCCTATTGAAATTGAACTTCAGTTCATGAAAATAAATAGCTAGCCAGCTACTTAACCCTGTTGCCCAAAGCTAACGTTATAAGCAGCCAGTTAGTAGCTTCATATGGCTAGTGATGCTCGACAGGACCTGGTTATGTTTTGTGAAGGTAGCCACAATAAGGATTAGGCACAATAGTGGAATTTGCAGTTTGCCTTCAAAATAAAAGTATCTCTTTGTAAGTGATGCAGGAGGTTACAATTTGTGGAATCATGCCATATTTAGACTAGATAATGTTAAACAAGGTTGGAATGTGAAGCAATGAAATGGGGTATCAGTCTACTCAGTGACAAAGAACACAACTGTGAAGAGTTTACGCACATATTAGCATTGTAGCTCTTATCTCAGGACCGTCACTGTGAAATCACCTCCCCAGTCAGCCTATTGTGTGTATTGACATTCATATTGCACTGTACAGCTTTACCTAAGGATTGGGGATCAATGAAATGGGSTATCAGTCTACTCAATACCCAAGATATTTTTTCCCAACGTCCTCAGACTTATCAGACTCCAAAACACCCACGCAGTATTGTTTTTCCTCTGGAATAGTGTTCAATACACATATGTTGACAATAAATGTGGCTCAATTCACTGTTGTTACAGAGTCCCGCAATAAGAGCTATGACGCAAATGCTCTCTGGGTGGCACTGAGTAGACTGATACCCCACGTCATTGATCCACAATCCATAGGTAAGGCTGTACAGTGAAATAAGTATGCCCCCAATGCAATTCTCAAGTATAATACATCCAGTGTGACTTAATAGATTTGTCAAATTAACAAAATTGTCTTTTGTTGATTTTATATAACAACATTCCAACCTCGTTTGGCATGATCTATTCCAATTATGGCATAATTATACTATATGTATTCATTTGCATCACTGTCAATGACATACTTTTATTTTYAAGGCTAACCGCAATGTCCACTAATGTGGTTAATCCTTATTGTGGCTAGCTTCACATAGATGGGTCCACCAATAATAAAATAAGAACCGTCTTATAAATTAGGGTTATTTTAGATGACACCTTGCTATATAGTTAGCTAGCTACTGAAACATATGTCGTTTTGCTATGTTTTGGGGGAAGAACATTGTTTGCATCCATGAGCTAGTTAGCTTTTTTTTTTAAATGACCAGCACTGTAGGTGCACGAGACAACTTTACCAGCATCATAACATACGTATCGATGAATCGTTGTCACATGAAATACGAGTGATAGTGTAATCAATGCAATAACTACGTAAAAAATGTACGCGTAAAATTATGTGACGTGCTGTCATATTCAGGTGCTGATTGGTCAACAAGCTTATTTGACAAACAGCATTCCATAGTAACAGCATTCCATAGTATCCTGGATGAGAATGAAACGACTGAACAAATGAACAACGAAACACAGCAAGTGAAAGAAATAGGTTTTGATGATGTTTTACTGGTAATGGGGACGTGTAAATGACAACAAAATAACTTTTTGGTTAGTGTGGTGTGTGTAACCTTTATTTAGGCAAGTCAATTAAGAACAAATTCTTATTTACAATGATGGCCTACCCCGGCCAAACACGGACGACGCTGGGCCAATTGTGCACCGCCCTATGGGACTCCCAATCACGGCCAGATGTGATACAGTCTGGATTCGAACCAGGGACTGTAGTGACGCCTCTTGCACTGAGATGCAGTGCCGTAGACTGCTGCGTCCATGTGTGTGTGTTAACTATTTGACAGTATTAGAATGCTTAAAAGGTCACAAAAATCGTAAATATCGGTATCGCTTTTCTGGCAAGGAAAATATTGGATATCTGCCAAAAATGTCATATCGGTGCATCACTACTAGCTACACATGCGCTCACACACACAGATAAACATACACAGATACACCCCCGCCCCCCTATACGCTCACACACAGATAACATACACAGATACACCGCCCGCCCCCTATACGCTCATACACAGATACACCCCCCCCCACATACGCTCACACACAGATACCGCCCCCCCCCCAATACGCTCACACACAGATACACCCCCCATACGCTCACACACAGATACACCCCCCCCCCCCAATACGCTCACACACAGATACACCCCCCCCCCAATACGCTCACACACAGATACACCCCCCCAATACGCTACACAAGATCCCCCCCCCCCAATACAATCACACAACACAGATACACCCCCCCTATAACGATCACACACAGATGCACACCCCCCCCCCCCCCTATACGCTCACACGCCGATACACCCCCCCCAATACGCTCACACGCCGATACAACCCCCCCCCAATCGCTCACACCGATACCCCCCAATACGCTCACACCGATACACCCCCCCAATACGCTCACACAGATACACCCCCAATACGCTCACACACGATACACCCCCCCAATACGCTCACACACAGATACACCCCCCCCAATACGCTCACACACAGATAACCCCCCCAATACGCTCACACACAGATACAACCCCGCCAATACGCTCACACACAGATACCCCCCCATATAGTCACAACACAGATACACCCCCCATACGGTCACACACAGATACCCCCCCATAGTCAAACACAATACACGCCCCCCATAGGTCAAACACATATACCCCATATACGCTCAACACCATATCACCCCCCCTATACGCTCACACACAGAACCCCCTATACACTACGCACATATACACGCCCCCATACACATCAACACAGATACCACAGTATCACACACCCCCCCTATAGCGCTCACTCACAGATGCTCACACCACCCACCCTCTTAAAGAATGTGTTGTGGCAGACGCCATTTGATGTGGAGGTATGGCAGCAAAAGACAGTGAAGATGGTCCAGGCAGAGAGGTGACAGGGTTGATGTGCATCGTGAAGCATAATTTTCCCCTCTGTAGTACAGGTATATAGGGCCTTGACACAGAGCTAAACTCTCCACCATTACTACACACTTCTGTCTGCAATGGCATCTCTATCTCACGCGCCCATGAGAGAGCGAGGAGAGCGAGACGCGAGAGCGAGCGACTGTACAAAGTAGGGATGCAAATTTCGGTCAATTTTGCTGCCGACTAACGGATCTCATTAAGAGGTCATGTATACAAGGACCAGACATTTTTTCATGAAGAGCTTAACGGAAACATGCAACCTTAGCAAGCCTATCGTCTAACAGTGAGAAGGCTACAGCCTATTATTGAACATGCAACTCCGGTAATGAAGCAAGCTAATAAAAACTAATTTTCAAACATTTGCCAAAATGCAACTGGCGAAACACAATTCATAACAGGGCACCTAATGCTAGCAGTTTCCATATGTGAGAGATGAACATATGTGTTTAGAAACTTAGAGGGGGAATCTAAAGATGCAACTACTATGATGGGTTGTTAATATGACTAGGATTGTGCCTTTGGCTTCTGGACAACGAATAGAAAGTTGATATGAATATCAATATATTAGGAGAGAAATGCAGGTCTTTATAAAATAATTGCCTCCACGTTCTTATGGTTGGATTTTGGCTACTCTGAAGCAACGTAAGACATGCCTCATTATTTGAAGTAATGTCAAATGTTTAGGTTTCAAACAATTGTAGTGCCTCAAGCTCACATTGCAAAGTGGTGCGTGACGAGCTGATAGACTCCAGACAGCCGACCGTTGACAGCCGACCGTTGACAGCCGACCGTTGACAGCCGACCGTTGACTACGCATCTGAATGGAGAACCGGAGGAGCGCATGACGAGGTGATATTGAGAAATAAAAATAGCCCCTTTATAAATCGTGGTCACCAAAGTTAACACGCATTGCACATCGAATTGTTATTTGTTCTGCAATGACTGGGCTGACACACAAGCAGGCTTCCAGTAGCCTGCAGCTTTTTGAGGAGCTACTCTCACGCTGTCTGACAGGTGGTAGGCTATTCCACTCCTCAAACTAGGCTGTATGCTGTGCTCGGGTGATAAATACAAACGCAGCAATTTAATTCCACAAAATTATGCAAATTAACCTATAGATCATCGATACGCATTATGTATTTTCGCCGGCTAACCGATTAACGGTAACATCCCTAGTACAAAGCCAATAATATACACTGAACAAAAACAAACAACATGTAAAGTGTTGGTCCCATGAGCTGAAATAAAACATCCCAGATATGTGCACAAATTTGTGTACATCCCTGTTAGTGAGCATTTCTCCTTTGCCAAAACAATCCATCCACCTGACAGGTGTGGCATATCCAGAAGCTGATTAACAACCTTGAGTCGATTGCCGCACCGGTGAGTCAATTTAAATGACATTACAAAAAGATCAATCAAATCCACCAGTTTAAACTAAAAAGATATGTTTTTGTGTGCATTGGATGAGTCTCAATCCACAGAATCCGCCAGTGTCGAGCTGCGGCGAAAGGTGACGAGCTAAAGCGGTGTTTGTCAGACCATGAGACATCCCGGACTGTCCTTTTTGCCATTTCTGAATGTGCTATTCAATGCGTTTCTATGTGCTTCAGTAGTAAAGGCCAAATAATTGTTTATTATTTTATACCTAATGGGGTACTAAAATTCTAAATCAAATCGCTAAATGATCCATAGTATGACCATCTTAAAACGATTTCCTGTCAGCTTCATCCAGCTTCTTCACCTGTAGGATCGTCTGAGACCAGCCACCAGGACAGCTGATGAAACTGTGGCTTTGCACAACCGAAGAATTTCTGCAAAAAGCATCTTAGGGAAGCTCATCTGCGTCCTCACCAGGATCTTGACCTGACTGCAGTTCGGCGTCGTTACCGACTTCAGTGGGCAAACGCTGACCTTCGATGCCCACTGGCACACTGGTGAATCCCGGTTTCAACTGCAGTTTGCTGATGTCAACGTTGTGAACCAAGTGCCCCATGGTGGCGGTGGGGTTATGGTACCGGCAGGCATAAGCTACGGACAACGAACACAATTGCATTTTATTGATGGCAATTTGAATTCACAGATACCGTGACGAGATCCTGAGGCCCATTGTTGTGCCATTCATCCGCCGCCATCACCTCATGTTTCAGCATGATAATGCACAGCCCCATGTCACAAGGCTCTGTACACAATTCCTAGAAGCTGAAAATGTCCCAGTTCTGTAGTGATGTTTAAGGCAAATGGTGGACACACCAGACACTGACTGGTCAACGCCCCTACCTTCTTTTTAAAGGTAACAGATACATATCTGTATTCCCAGTCATGTGAAATCCATAGATTAGTTCTTTATATGAACTGTAACTCAGTAAAATCTTTGAAATGGTTGCATGTTGAGTTTATATTTTTGTTCAGTGTAACATTTGAAATGTCAATTTTCAAATATTTTGTGAGTGTAATGTTCTGATTGTTTATTTCCCTTTTAGTAGTGTTGTCGCTGAAATTTTACTAACAATACCAGGCCAAGTATAACGATAGCGAGTAGTATTGCACTACCACAGGGAGAAGCCTAGTATCCTGTCCCCCCCAGAATGCTTGTTCCAGTTGTGTAAACATTCTGGGCATGTGCTACGCAAAAACACTGTCACTGATATTCACACTTCCACTCAATACAAACACATATTAAATTAACTTCACACTGTATAATACAATACTGCATAGAATGGCTGATTTGCTCATATTTGCAAAGGCCTACCTGTGATTTGGCTGAAGGAATATACATGCATAATGATCTGCATGCCAATGTGGCAGGATGGGGAAAACCCTGCATGGAACAATCAGTCTTTACTCTTCAGTTAACTGACCCACACACTATCCCTCCCTCCCTCTCTCTCATAAACACTCTCTCACAAACATATACACACACAGCTCACAACTTTAAAAACATTAGGCACCAAACAGAATTTAATAATCACCAGAAAGCAATAGATTGTTTATATATTTTAGGCGTACATTATGCCTATAAGAATCCTACAGTGCATGCGGAAAGTATTCAGACCCCATCCCTTTATCCCACATTTTGTTACGTTATAGTCGCATTCTAAAATGGATTCATCTTTTTTTCCTCATCTCCACACAATACCCCATAATGACAAGGAGAAAACAGGTTTAGAATTTTTTACAAATGTATTCATATTCAAAAACAGAAATACATTATTTACATAAGTATTCAGACATTTTGCTATGAGACTCGAAATTAGTGATGCACCGATACGACATTTTTGGCTGATATCTGATATTTTCCTTGCCAAAAAAAAAGATACCGATAACCATTATTAAACATTTTAGCGGCCTTTTAAGCATTCTAGTACAGTTAAATAGTGATCACACACATGGACGCAGCGGTCTAAGGCACTGCATCTCAGTGCAAGAGGCGTCACTACAGTTCCTGGTTCGAATCCAGGCTGTATCACATCCGGCCGTGATTGGGAGTCCAACAGGGCGGTGCACAATTGGCCCAGCGTCATCCGGGTTTGGCCGGGGTAGGCCATCGTTGTAAATAAGAATTAGTTCTTAACTGACTTGCCTAGTTAAATACACGTCACACACACACGCCAAAAAGTTATTTTGTTGGCATTTACACGTCCCCATTACCAGTAAAACATCATCAAAACCTATTTCTTTCACTTACTCTCTTCCTCGGTGCGCACTGTCACTGTGTCCGTTTCCATCTTGTCCAGCTGTGTATGTAACATTTCACGTAAACCCTGTTTCTTGTCTGCATCAAAGTAGCGGTCCTTGTACCTAGCATCGAGCATGGTGGCATCACAGTAAAGAGAATGTCACCAAATCACTTGTTCACAGCCTGTGTGGGCAGTTTTGTTGAGCAGGCGTTTCAATGCCATGACAGAGGGTATCACGTCTGCTGCAGGCGCAGTTGATGAGCTTATTTCTCCAGTCAGTTTTTCAAATGGAGCTAGCTAGTGTTTTCATGTTTCCAAGTTTCTAACATGTTCTCAAATGCCATTGAAATGGCAGCAGCAGTATGAGAATCAGCACATTCTCGAGCATGCAATAAGGCTTTCCTCAGTACGAAATCCTTGTCGACCCACTGTGCTGTTAGACTCAGCATGCTCATGGGGCTGATATCGCTGGTCCAAATGTCAGTCGTGAAGCTAATAGCAGTGACGCTATTACTGTGTAACTCCGGTAGGGCAACATCTGAAAAATAGCACACTTGTTTGTGTGTACCGGTGCTCGACCAGTCAGTGAAAGCCAACATCACCCACGACACAGAAGAGTTAATTGTCAAGGACAATGAATTCTATTATCTTGCCGTTAATGGATTTCGCCTGTGAGTTGTCTCGCTGAAATGTTCTTACTCCTTCAAATGACTGCTCAACTTGTTGACTGCTTGATCCACACAGCAGACATTGTGGGCCAGGTTAGGAATGCTGTGTTGCGCCAAATTTTACGTGGCCTCATTACGTCATGTACCTACGTTATATAGGTATGCACGTCAGCTTTGACATCGGTTTTGCACATTCGCGTTAAACTAGACATCGGGCTGATACCGATGTTGGCATTTTTAGCTAATATTAACCGATTCCGATACGTCCACCGAAATATCACGCATCCCTACTCAAAATAGAGCTTCTGTGTGTCCTGTTTCCATTGATCATCCTTGAGATGTTTCTACAACTTGATTGGAGTCCACCTGTGGTAAAATCAATTGATTGGACATGATTTGGAAAGGCACACACCTGTCTATATAAAAGGTTCCAAAGTTGACAGCGCATGTCAGAGCAAAAACCAAGCCATGAGGTCGAAGGAATTGTCCATAGAGCTCCGAGACAGGACTGTGTCATGGCACAGATCTAGGGAAGGTACCAAAACAAATTATGCAGCATTGAAGGTCCCCAAGAACACAGTGGCTTCCATCATTCTTAAATGGAAGAAGTTTGGAACCACCAAGACTCTTCCTTGAGCTGGCTGCCCGGCCAAACAGAGCAATCGGCGGATTAGGGCCTTGGTCAGGGAGGTGGCCAAAAACCTGACGGTCACTCTGACAGAGCTCCAGAGTTCCTCTGTGGAGAGGGGAGAACCTTCCAGAAGGACAACCATCTCTGCAGCACTCCACCAATCAGGCCTTAACTTCTCTATGATAGGGGGCAGCATTTTCACTTTTGGATAAATAGCATGCCCAATTTCAACTTCCTTCTACTCATCCCCAGAATATAAGACATGCATATTATTAGTAGATTTGGATGGAAAACACTCTGAAGTTTCTAAAACTGTTTGAATCATGTCTGTGAGTAGAACAGAACTTATGTAGCAGGCAAAACCCCGAGGACTAACCATTCAGATTTTTGTTTTTTTAGGTCACTGTCTGTTCAATGAGATTTCATTGGGTTACTAGATTTCTAATCAACCTGTTTGCAGTTCCTACCGCTTCCACTGGATGTCACCAGTCTTTGGAAATAGGTTGAGGTCAGATAATAGCATATTATGCTTTCGCCGAAAAGACTTTTTGAAATCTGACATGTTGGCTGGATTCACAACGAGTGTAGCTTTAATTTGGTATCTTACATGTGTGATTTAATGAAAGTTTGATTTTATATCTTTTTTTATTTTTTATTTGGCGCTCTCCATTTTCCCTGGCTATTGGCCAAGTGGGACGAAGCGTCCCACATATCCCAGAGAGGTTAACGGTAGAGTGGCCAGACGGAAGCCACTCCTCAGTAAAAGGCACATGACAGCCCGCTTGGAGTTTGCCAAAAGGCACCAAAAGGACTCTCAAACCACGAGAAACAAGATTCTCTTGTCTGATGACACAAAGATTGAACTCTGTCACCTGAATGCCAAGCGTCACATCTGGAGGAAACCTGGCACCATCCCTACAGTAAAACATGAGTGGCAGCATTATGCTGTGGGGATGTTTTTCAGCGGCAGAGACTGGGAGACTAGTCAGGATCGAGGGATATGGATCAAAGTACAGAGATCCTTGATGAAAACCTGCTCCAGAGCTCAGGACCTCAGACTGGGGCGAAGGTTCACCTTCCAACAGGTCAACAACCCTAAGCACACAGCCAAGACAACGCAGGACTGGTTTCGGGAATAGTCTCCGAATGTCCTTGAGTGGCACAGCCAGAGCCTGGACTTGAACCCGATTGAACATCTTAGGAGATACCTGAAAATAGCTCTACAGCAATGCTCCCCATACAACCTGACAGAGCTAGAGAGGATCTGCAGAGAGGAATGGGAGAAACTCCCCAAATACAGGTTTCCCAAATACAGAAACTCCCCAAATCTTGTAGCGTCATACCCAAGAAGACTCAGGGCTGTAAAGGTGCTTCAAGAAAGTACTGAGTAAAGGGTCTGAATACTTATGTAAATGTGATATTTCAGTTTATTTTATAAAATGTGCAAACATTTCTAAAAAGCTGTTTTTGCTTTGTCATTATGGGGTATTGTTTGTAGATTGATGAGGGGAAAAAACTATTTAATCCATTTTAGAATAAGGCTGTAACATAATAAAATGTGGAACAAGTCAAGGGGTCTGAAAACTTTCCTAATGCACAGTACCTTTAAAATACATCTCATGAGTAGAGAAGCAGACCCTTTTCCTTTCTCCCTGTGCCAACCAAATCTGCCTAGACGTACTGCCAAGTTAGCAGGTTGTTAGCTTGGTAACATGACTAAACAATGGTTTGTCAAACCAATAATTACCAACCCTGGATTAGTTTAAAAAATGGCCCACGACATAGTTGATTAAATTAAATGCGCGAAAAATCGCAAAGGAAGAGAAAAGGTAGCTCTGGTAATATGGGGGATTTTTCTCCATTTGAGCCAGAGACACACCGGTGCTCTATTTCTCCTCTCTGGCACTCACCGAGACGGAGAAATTACAGAGCCGACTCAGACTGGCCTGTGCTCTTGGTCCTACCAGGGATGAAATGATACAATCGCTCAACTTTGCTTGCTCTGTGCGCTGCTCCAATTTGTCACATAACAGAGGACTCATCTCCGCTCGCCATCATGGCTAAATTATATTTCAAATAGAGTGGCCAGAAAGAATCAGGTGGGTAACGACTGGCTCATTACAGCTGCCACGCGTGATATGTGCATGAAAGTGGACATTATTGGACCAACGCATACAAGAGACTAGTGGCTGTTGCTTCAAAACATTCAGCTGAATTTATAAACAAAACAAACTTTGACATTTTCTAACAGGCGCCAGCGGGTTCTTTAGATCGGTAGGGCAATATTAAACGATACTACAGTATTCTAAAATGTTGGTATCATGAGGTGTTGATTCCATGATATTACAGTGTTACCGGTATACACCGTGCATCACTATTTTGTTTGTCTAATTCACTTGCTTTGGCAATGTAAACATGTTTCCCATGCCAATAAAGCCCTTTGAATTGAGAGAGAACAAACTCCTTCCTGCTCCGCCTTCCCTCTCTCTATCTCTTCTCCAGACCCTACGCATCATTTCCTCATAAGCCCAAGCCCCTCCCCTCCCTTTCCTCTTCGGTTCCTGTCAGTGGCACACAGACACACCAGGGAACAAGGATTCTGCCTTCCTGCGACCTCTGCGCACACACAAACTATTGTACACATGCACATACATTTGTAAACGCGCACAAACTCACACACATCAGGGTTTGTAGAGAGGATCCCTGTTTGCAGAGAGGGCGTTTTTGCATGCAAAGCGCGTACACACACACACACACACACACACACACAGTGGTTGTTCTTCAGTGGAATAAGGTTAGAGGAGAAAGAGCGAGAGATTTTACATCGCTGGAGTCAGGGATTAACCTTAATCACAGGACACTTCAGCAGTCACCAGCTAAATCAACAAATGGCCTTCTCACAAAACACACACACAGCAACGCCCGCATACACACACTCCTAGGATGAGACATAGGCTTCTCTGTGCTTTGTTTCATTACTGGAATCACCTGAACTGGCTAAATATAACCTGCTGATTAAGTCGCCCTAACTCACAGCTCAACACGGTCCACACACACACACACACGTCTCCTCCCCTTCATCCATCTCCACTCTTTCACTCGTCGTTTTAGCCGAAGCTGTTTATTCTGGACCAGGCCCGTGATGTAGGAAGCTAGGTAGGTCTCTTCTTTCTCCCGTCTTTCCTTCAATATCCGTGTAGACAACCCGCCTGCTCTCTCCCGCTGTTCTGTCCTTTCATCTCGTCACTATTCAGGAAGTGTGTCCATGCTCAAACCTCCCACACATGGACACATACACACACGTACTAAACCAGGAAAACAACCACATTCACTTTGAGTCACTCAGACAGCATAAGCCGCAGAAAAATGTATAGAATTGCAGGAAATGAGCTTTAAAACTGCTACATTTTGTACATTGTCATTTCGGCACTGCGGCCACTTTCGCTTCCCCACACACACACACTCTCTCACTCAGTCAAACCGTCTCCCTCCTTCAATTTCATTATAAGCCTGTGAAGCAATACATTAAAAAAGTACACTATACACACACACCCCACACATCTAAAGCTCAAACACACACACTGACTCCCTGGCTCTACGCTTGCTCNCACACACACTGACTCCCTGGCTCTACGCTTGCTCTCCTCCACAGTGAAGGTCAGTCCATGTATAATGCATCACACACACTGACTCCCTGGCTCTATGCTTGCTCTCCTCCACAGTGAAGGTCAGTCCATGTATAATGCATCACACACACTGACTCCCTGGCTCTACGCTTGCTCTCCTCCACAGTGATAGTCAGTCCATGTATAATGCATCACACACACTGACTCCCTGGCTCTACGCTTGCTCTCCTCCACAGTGAACAGTGAAGGTCAGTCCATGTATAATGCATCACACACACTGACTCCCTGGCTCTACGCTTGCTCTCCTCCACAGTGAAGGTCAGTCCATGTATAATGCATCACACACACTGGCTCGTCTGCTACCAACAAGTGACCATCAATCAGGACACCTAACAGTATAAAGAACACTGGTGTCACAACACCTCTCTCACTCTACACTACTTTCAGTCTTCCACTGATCTCAACTACTCTCCCTCTTTCTATACCCTCATCCCTCTTTTCTCTCCCCTCTACCATCCAAACCTCCCTCCCCCCTCTTTCTCCCTCTTTCTCCCTTTACCCCTCCAAACCTCCCCTTTACCCCTCCACCTCCCTTTACCCCCCAAACCTCTTATTCCCTCTCCCCTCCTCTCTCTCCCCTCCAAACCTCCTCTTTCTCCCTCCAAACCTCTTATTCCCCTCCAAACCTCCCCTTGCTCCCCTCCAAACCTCCCCTTGCTCCCCTCCAAACCTCCCCTTTACCCCTCCAAACCTCTTATTCCCTCTCCCCTCCTCTCTCTCCC
>NW_019942909.1:78120-105430 GCF_002910315.2 Salvelinus sp. IW2-2015 | reverse complement strand
CTCCCCTCCAAACCTCCTCTTTCTCCCCTCCAAACCTCACCTTGCTCCCCTCATCTTACTCCCCTCTACATCTCCTGAGGTAGAGAGTCAGGGCTGGCGAGGGCTTTCAGACTTGTCTAGCACAAGGTCATGAGATTAGCTCGATGTGAAAACTCACTCTGCCAAAATCCTCACAGCTCACCAATCACTCACCCTCTCTCAGAGACACACAACCAAATACACAAGCAATAAGACTTACAGTAACAGCAGGCTACACACACACACAGGCTCCAAGTCTGTCTGGGAAACACATTCACACCAGTCCAGAGTTTATAAACACACAGGCCTGATGCCAAGAGCTGGACAGAAAGAGAGTGAGAAAAGAGGGGAGGAATGGGGGTATATGGAGAGAAGTGGGAAGAGAAAGAGGGGGATGAGAGAAGAGAGGATGGATATTGTCATTTAGGGAAGAAGTGGTTTGAGGGAGAGCAGCAGTAAGACAGAGTAGTGTTGGCGCTATCAAACTCACATACACTGGTCCCAGTGCCCCTCTCTCTGATGGGCCAAAACAGTGTTGTGTGAGTTTGAGTGTGTGTGATCGACCGGCCAATTAATCCACCCAGTCCCTTAGCAATTAGACCCGTCTGCTGGAGCACAGAGACACCAATCAATGAGCCACTACCCTGACAAACGCTCAAGCACACACACAACTGCCGACACTGACACACACACATCAGTATACGCATGAGCTGACACACTAACAAGATAAACAGTGATCATCATCATACCAGCGAGCAGTGGCAGAGAGAGAGGGAGGGTGTGTGTTCTTCACTCCTGAAGAGAAAAGGACAGGAGACATGGTGAGGGAGGGGAGAAGAAAGGATAGGAGACATGGTGAGGAATTGAAGCGTGTAGTGGGGATAAGAGGAGAGAAAAGGCATGGAGACCTGGGTAGGAGATATGGTGAGGAGAAGAGGCACGAAGAGGCCACTGTAGACTATTGAGACTGCCCCACCCGTCATGCCCGATGGCCTCGGGCAGCCCCAGTGCATTGTGGGTCCATCTAGCACCTGGCCTTTATCGCTCTCGTTTAATGTCCCCTTCTCCATTTCCTCTCCTCCTCCGTTCTCATCATATTTTTTTATTTCTCCTTTAATCCATTTCATTTTTCCCTGTCATGGAGAATTCTGCTGAGTTCCCATGGCAACCGACAGTTGCTAAGCAACGTAAAACTCTCCATCATCCATTCCAGTACTCTGACAGATGGAGAGAGACAAAGAGGGAGAGAACGGCAGGGCAAGAGTAAAAGAAACAAACAGAGAGAGAGGAGAGGGAGTGAAAGAGAAAGCTATGGGGGTCACTGGAACACAAATAAGGAGCCAGCCCTTCCACCCAGAGAACCAATCATAGCTTAGTGTTCCAGTCACAAGAGAGCCAATCACAGTCAGCCATCTTGAACACGGTGTACATCAGCTTTGTGCACCAGCCTGTAAACAAAGTCTCACACAGCCATATGACTGCTAACGTGTGTATCTGAGGAGCCGCTCTCCTCTCAGGCCCTCACAGGCACTCTGGCATGAGGGGTGGGGTGATCTCAATACCGCAATGCAGTATCCACATATTCCCAGTAACCCAGTGAGAGTCAGACAGTGTGACAGCAGAGTCTAAACATGGAGAGCGCGTGACAGATCGATGAGGGTGAGAAATAGTGAATGAGAATGAGAGAGATAGCGAATGAGAACGAGAGAGATAGCGAATGAGAACAAGAGATAGCGAATGAGAGCGAGAGAGATAGCGAATGAGAGCGAGAGAGATAGCGAATGAGAGCGAGAGAGATGGCGAATGAGAGCGAGAGAGATAGCGAATGAGAGCGAGAGAGATAGCGAATGAGAGCGATAGAGATGGAGAGCAAGGGCTGGATGTCTAACGTGCCAGAGGCCTCCTAACCTCCCCACATGCTCTGGTACTGACATGTGGGGACATGGTCTAACACACATGGCCTAGGCCCTAGGGACACACAGCTGTGTATACACACACAAGTTTGTAGACACTGCTTGAAATTAGTGGATTCGGCTATTTCAGCCACACCTGTTGTGGACAGGTGCATACAAACGAGTACAAAGCCATGCAATCTCCATAGCTAGACATTGGCAGTAGAATGGCATTACTTAAGAGCTCAGTGACTTTCAACATGGCACCGTAGGATGATCCTCCTCTCGCCCTCTCAGGGGTGGGCATCTCAGGCTCTGCATACTTTTGGATTGCATCCAGGCCGCTCCTACCAGGTGACGTGGAGAGGATCTGTGTCTGCACCACGTATTCTCACTCTGGTGTCCCCCAGGGCTCGGTTCTAGAATCTCTCTATACACCAAGTCACTTGGCTCCGTCATATCCTCACATGGTCCCTCCTATCATTACTATGCGGATGACACTCAACTACTTTTCTCCTTCCCCCCTTTTGACACCCAGGAGCGACACGCATTTGTGTGCCTGGCAGATACACTATATATACAGTGGGGCAAAAAAGTATTTAGTCAGCCACCAATTGTGCAGGTTCTCCCACTTAAAAAGATGAGAGAGGCCTGTAATTTTCATCATAGGTACACTTCAACTATGACAGACAAAATGAGAAAAAAAAAAAATCAGGAAAATCACATTGTAGGATTTTTTATGAATTTATTTGCAAATTATGGTGGAAAATAAGTATTTGGTCACCTACAAACAAGCAAGATTTCTGGCTCTCACAGACCTGTAACTTCTTCTTTAAGAGGCTCCTCTGTCCTCCACTCGTTGCCTGTATTAATGGCATCTGTTTGAACTTGTTATCAGTATAAAAGACACCTGTCCACAACCTCAAACAGTCACACTCCAAACTCCACTATGGACAAGACCAAAGAGCTGTCAAAGGACACCAGAAACAAAATTGTAGACCTGCACCAGGCTGGGAAGACTGAATCTGCAATAGGTAAGCAGCTTGGTTTGAATAAATCAACTGTGGGAGCAATTATTAGGAAATGGAAGACATATAAGACCACTGATAATCTCCTTCGATCTGGGGCTCCACGCAAGATCTCACCCCGTGGGGTCAAAATGATCACAAGAACGGTGAGCAAAAATCCCAGAACCACACGGGGGGACCTAGTGAATGACCTGCAGAGAGCTGGGACCAAAGTAACAAAGCCTACCATCAGCAAGGGCATTGAAGATGAAACGTGGCTGGGTCTTTCAGCATGACAATGATCCCAAACACACCGCCCGGGCAACGAAGGAGTGGCTTCGTAAGAAGCATTTCAAGGTCCTGGAGTGGCCTAGCCAGTCTCCAGATCTCAACCCCATAGAAAATCTTTGGAGGGAGTTGAAAGTCCGTGTTGCCCAGCAACAGCCCCAAAACATCACTGCTCTAGAGGAGATCTGCATGGAGGAATGGGCCAAAATACCAGCAACAGTGTGTGAAAACCTTGTGAAGACTTACAGAAAACATTTGACCTCTGTCATTGCCAACAAAGGGTATATAACAAAGTATTGAGATAAACTTTTGTTATTGACAAAATACTTATTTTCCACCATAATTTGCAAATAAATTCATTAAAAATCCTACAATGTGATTTTCTGGATTTTTTTTCCTCATTTTGTCTGTCATAGTTGAAGTGTACCTATGATGAAAATTACAGGCCTCTCATCTTTTTAAGTGGGAGAACTTGCACAATTGGTGGCTGACTAAATACTTTTTTGCCCCACTGTATATACAAAAGTATGTGGACACCCCTTTAAATTAGTGGCTATTTCAGTGACACCTGTTGCTGACAGACATATAATATTGAGCACATAGCCATGCAATCTCCATAGACAAACATTGGCAGTAGAACGGGCGCAGTGACTTTCAACATGGCACCGTTATAGGATGCCACCTTTCCAACAAGTCAGTTCGCCAAATTTCAGCCCTGCTAGAGCTGCCCCGGTCAACTGTAAGTGCTGTTATTGTGAAGTGGAAACGTCTAGGAGCAACAACAGCGCAGCTATGAAGTGTTAGGCCACACAAGCTCACAGAACGAGACCTCCAAGTGCTGAAGCATGTAGTGTGTAAAAATAGTCGGTTACAACTCTCACCACAGAGCTCTAAACTGCCTCAGGAAACGTCAGCACAAGAACTGTTAGTCGGGAGCTTCATGAGATGGGTTTCCATGGCCAAGCAGCCACACACAAGCCTATGATCACCATGCACAATACCAAGCTTCGGCTGGAGTGGTGTAAAGCCTCTGGAGCAGTGGAAACGCGTTCTCTGGAGTGATGAATAACGCTTCACCATCTGGCAGTTCTACGGATTAATCTGGGTTTGGCGGATGCCAGGAGAACGCTACCTGCCCCAATGCATAGTGCCAACTATAAAGGTCGGTGGAAGAGGAATAATGGTCTGGGGCTGTTTTTCATGGTTCGGGTTAGGCCCCTTATTTCCAGTGAAGGAAAATCTTAACGCTAAAGCATACAATGATATTCTAGACGATTCTGTGCTGGCCCGACTTCACTAATGCTTGTGGCTGAATTGAAGCAAGTCCCCGCAGCAATGTTCCAACATCTAGTGGAGAGCCTTTCCAGAAGATTGGAGGCTGTTACAGCAGCAAAGGGGGGACCAACTCCATATTATTGCCCATGATTTTGGAATGAGCCGTTCGACGAGCAGGTGTCCACATACTTCTGGTCATGTAGTGTATGTGAGTGCGAGGATGTTTCTTTAGCCCATTCACAGCTAAAGAGGATATGAGGTGAGAGAGAAGGAAGAGAGTGAGAAAGAGAGAGAAAGTGAGCAAGAGATCGCAAGAGAGAGACCACAATAACCCCCCCGCCATTATGCAATACTACCCCCCCACCAACTCCTATTTTCAGTGTTAGCCAATACGATGACAGAGCACCTTGCTCACCATGACTAGAGCATGCACACACACGGATGACACATATGGCTGGGTAGGTAGAATATATATCAGTTAGCAGAGGCCTGTCATCACGGCTGGGTACAAGCTACACTTATCAGTTGTTAACCACAGCCCAACATCAGCAGACTGACAAAACACTCCAAAATCACCATCAACAAACAGTGATGGCAGCAATCCAGTGTCAATGCTGTGGTTAGGTAGGTTGGTGATGTGTGTTTTAGTGATGAGGAAAAATATTAATTGATACAGTTACATATCGGGATATTATTTTTGACGATATATCCTAGTTTGCTGTTTTCATAAGCGATCAATAAAACATTTCTCATGTCTCTCCAGCAGACATATGGTGAGCAATGTTTGGAATATCCAATCACAATGAAATCACAGTATCGAATCTCAATACGTCTAGAATCATGAGAATCTCAATACGTCTAGAATCATGAGAATCTCAGTACGTCTAGAATCATGAGAATCTCAATACGTCTAGAATCATGAGAATCTCAGTACGTCTAGAATCATGAGAATCTCAGTACGTCTAGAATCATGGGAATCTCAATACGTCTAGAATCATGAGAATCTCAATACGTCTAGAATCATGAGAATTTTATTTTTATTTTATTTAACCTTTATTTAACCAGGAAGGGCTCATTGAGATTTAAAATCTCTTTTTCAAGAGCGTCCTGGCCAAGATAGGCAGCACCAAGTCATTACAAAAAATTACAGACAGACAACATGAAAAACTACAAGTAATCTAGTAAAAAACATTGAGTTCACAAGAGCATAACAATATCAAAAACAGCAAATTAAAAACATTGACAGGTCAGGGAATCAGCCTCAAAATCCTTCATCAGTGATTTAAAAACACCAATCGGGACAAGTTCTTCCAGTTTAAAATTATTTTGTAAGGTGTTCCAAGACGATGGCGCAGAGTACATAAAAGACCTTTTTACCAAATTCAGTTCGGACATTTGGAAAGTTAGCAGGATAAAGTCTAGCGAACGAAGAGAGTACCCACCACATTTCTGAACAATAAAATGCCAAATAAAAAGGTAGTAAACCGCAAAATGGCTTTGTAATAAAAGTATACCAGTGACATGAGCCTACGAGTGACTAGAGAAGGCCAGCCAACCCTGGTATACAAAAGTGCAGTGGTGCGTAAGGGTTTTGCAGTTTAAAATAAATCTCAAAGTGCATGGTAAAGAGTGTCAATTGATCTCAAACACTGAGCGGAAGCATTCATAATATAAATATCCCCATAGTCTAGTAAAGGCATAAATGTAGCTGATACTAGGCCTCCTTCGGCTTAAAAAAGAAAAACAGGCGCTTATTCCTAAAATAAAATCCCAATTTCAGCTTCAATTTTTTTTTAAGTTGTTGAATATGCAATTTAAAAGAGAGGCCGTCATCAATTAGAATTCCAAGATATTTATATGAGGTTCCAAACCTCAATCTCCTTGCCTCTGACACGTAGTAATAGGTGAAAGGTTCAGAGGTCCTATTTCTTGCATTAGAAAACACCATTAGTTTAGTTTTGTCAGTATTGAGGATAAGCTTCAATTGACACAAGGTAGGTTGAACAGTATAAAAAGCAGTTTGCAAGTTCTGGAAAGCTTTTGTAAGAGATGAGGCACAACAGTAAATAACAGTACATCATCCGCATAAAAATGAAGTTGTGCATTTTTGGACATTTTTGTCTAAATCATTTATATATAAATAGTGATAAAAGAGGACCAAGTACAGAGCCTTGGGGCACACCATTCAGGACAGACAATTTAACAGACATAAGCCCATCAAATTGAGTGCACTGAGTCTATCAGACAGATAGTTAGCAAACCATGCAACTGCATGCTCCGAAAGACCTACACTCAACAATCTCTGCCTTAGTATAGCATGATCAACTGTATCAAAAGCCTTAGAGAGATCAATAAAAAGTGAGACACAGTGCTGTTTTTTGTCAAGGGCTTCAGTGATATCATTTAAAACTTCATGGCTGCTGTAATTCTGTGCTATGCTTTTTTCCTGAAAGCCCGATTGGTACACTGATAAAATAGAGTTATGTAACATAAAAACTCTTTTAGCTGTTCACTTACAAGGGTTTTCAAGTTTTCACCAGGGTGACAGCTTTGAGATTGGCCTAATTATTTAAAAGAGTGGATCTCCCCCCTTTAAAAGTGGTAGGACAAATGCTGATTTCCAGATCTTTGGAATTTCATTACATTCCAAGGGTTAGATTGAACAGATATGCAAGTGGTTCAGCTATGAAATCAGCTGCCAGATTTAAAAAGCAGGGATCCAAAAGATCAGGACCTGCAGGCTTTCTGTTGATCTAAGGATTTCAGGGCTTTATGTACCACCTGCACTGAGAATGGCAGAAAGCTACAGTTTGACCAGCTCTCACTGGTTCATCCACACAGGGTTGGACAGAAGACAGAGGACACTGGTTCATCACACAGGGTTGTACAGAGACAGAGGCACCTGGTTCATCCACACAAGGTGTACAGAGACAGAGGACACTGGTTCATCCACACAGGGTTGTACAGAGACAGAGGACACTGAATCAAACAGCCTACCAGATGATAAAGTGCTCATTGAAACAATTCAGCATTTCAGTTTTGTCATATATAGCAACAGAGTCCTTCAAAACACATGAACGGTAATTCATTAACATTACTGTTTACCAGACATAGACTTAATAGCCTTCCAAAACTTTCCTAGGGTCCAATTCAGTTTATCAGTGGTAACGACATAAAATATTCAGACTTGGCCTTCTAAGAAGAAAAGAACACTTGTTTCTTAACTGCCTAAAAATAAGCCAATCAGCATCAGAACAAGATTTCCTTGCTTTAGCCCAGGCTAGATTACGTTCGGTGAAATAATCAAGACAGCTCAGAAGAAAACCCTGGATTACCCGCCCTTTAACCCTGAACCTGCGGAAAGGTGCATGTTTGTTTACTATTTGGAAAAAAACCATCATGAAAGAATATCCAGGCAGTTTTCCAGCATCAGGGATAAGCTCAATCTTGCTCCAGTCAAATAAAACAAATCATGAAAGAAAGCCTGCTCAATTAAAACACTTCAAATTTCTTTTACGAATAAACGTGGATTTGGTCTTTGGAACCTTAGTATTTTAACAGCAACAACAGCAAATGGTCACTTAAATCATTACAAAAACACCAACCGCAGAATATTTATGTGGAACATTTGTCAATATCAAATCAATCAGGGTAGTTGTATTTTGCTGGGCATTTAAGATTTGGGCGAGTGGGTTGAATTAATCAACTGGGTAAGATTCCATAGAATTACAAACATTTTTAAAATCATCCACCCGGCTTTAACCAACACCAGTTGAGATCACCAATCAAGATCATTTCAACTGTAAATAAGTTTAGACATAAGGTGCACCAAAGAGAAAATGCATCACCGAGAGCAGAGGGGGGTCTATAACAGCCAATCACAGTTATTAGAGAGACCCTTTGAAACCCTCAATATTCAAAGCAAGAATTCCAACTGTTACAAATAGTTTCAGACTTGCCACACTTACATGAATTTAGATTTACATATATAGCCACACCCCACCTTTTCTTAACCCGATCAGTGCGATAAACATTGTAACCACTTATACAAATATCCTTATCAAAAATAGACTTGCTGAGCCAGGTTTCAGAAAACACAATTACATCAGCATCAGTTGATTTAGCCCAAATCCTAACCCATCAATTTTGCAACAGGCTGCGTCATTTAGATGAAAAATACAAAACCAGATCTTGATTTAAAATCAGAGGGGGGTTTGGAGACATTGCATATCGGGCCAGGGTTAGGTTGCACGTTACCTGATATCAACAAAAGAAGAATAACTAGGCACCTCTGTTTAATAACCTTGTACGGCTTCTCTCTTTTTAAGAGACATACTGCAAGCGAATTCTACAAGTGAGTTCCAGACAATACAAAACAGTCATTTAAAACCATTAGACTTTGGTAGTGACACAAATTCGTACTGTTCACGTCATGCCACAAATGCATCGGCACTTGGACGAGTGGACCGAGTGAAAAAGAGCGAGTTCCTGCAGACAAATGTCTAATGGACGGGAGAGCACATTGTCAGATGTACTCACCCAGCGACAATGTTCGTTTTCTCCAGAGTTCAGTAAAGTCAGTGCACAAAGCATACCACGTAAATTGTCATTTTCTCTGACAAAAAAATAAGAGGCCAACGAAGGTAAGTGGAGAGAGGGACAGCGTGTATGTGAGACAATGTGAGTGTTTGCGCGTGTAGGTAGATTGGGTGTTGAGGGGGATAGAGAGAACGGGTTGAGCTGCCACTGACAGCCAGGCGAAGAGCAAAAAGGAGCAGCTTGGACAAGACACTCCGCGGACGAAGGAGGAACTCAGGGCAGCCAGAGTTAGTTACTTTGGTAAACTTCAAATAATGAAGTGCCGAGTTGAGGAGGACCCGTGATCTTTACACCAGCAAAAATAAAATAGTTTGCACTACACAACAACGAAGTTACGCAACCATAAATAAATAGATTATTAGTAGGTTAAAATGTACTAGTCACAAACAAACGACTTGACATGCTGCCATCTTGGATCCAATGCTAATGTGTATCAAAAGATTGAGATGGTTTGGGATGAGTTGGACCACAGAGTGAAGGTCAAAACAGATGTCGTTTAGGACCTTGAGCGTGGCTGAGGTGCACCCATGACCAGCTCTGAAACCAGATTGCATAGCGGAGAAGGTACGGTGGGATTCGAAATGGTCGGTAATCTGTTAACTTGGCTTTCGAAGACCTTAGAAAGACAGGGTAGGATAGATATAGGTCTGTAGCAGTTTGGGTCTAGAGTGTCACCCCCTTTGAAGAGGGGGATGACCGCGGCAGCTTTCCAATCTTTGGGAATCTCAGACGATACGAAAGAGAGGTTGAACAGGCTAGTAATAGGGCTTGCAACAATTTCGGCAGATAATTTTAGAAAGAGAGGGTCCAGATTGTCTACCCTGGCTGATTTGTAGGGGTCCAGATTTTGCAGCTCTTTCAGAACATCAGCTATCTGGATTTGGGTGAAGGAGAAATGGTGGGGTCTTTGTCGGGTTGCTGTGGAGGGTGCCGGGCAGTTGACCGGGGTAGGGGTAGCCAGGTGGAAAGCATGGCCAGCCGTAGAGAAATGCTTATTGAAATTCTCAATTATAGTGGATTTATCAGTGGTGACAGTGTTTCCTAGCCTCAGAGCAGTGGGCAGCTGGGAGGAGGTGCTCTTATTCTCCATGGACTTTACAGTGTCCCAGAACTTTGAGTTTTTATTTTGAGAAATGCAAATTTATGTTTGAAAAAGCTAGCCTTAGCTTTCCTAACTGACTGTGTATATTTGTTCCTAACTTCCCTGAAAAGTTGCATATCACGGGGGCTATTCGATGCTAATGCAGAACGCAACAGGATGTTTTTGTGCTGGTCAAGGGCAGACAGGTCTGGAGTGAACCAAGGACTATATCTATTCCTAGTTCTACATTTTTTGAATGGGGCATGCTTATTTAAGATGGTGAGGAAGGCACTTTTAAAGAATAGCGAGGCATCATCTACTGATGGGATAAGGTCAATGTCATTCCAGGATACCCGGGCCAGGTCGATTAGAAAGCCCTGCTCGCAGAAGTGTTTAAGGGAGCGTTTGACAGTGATGAGGGGTGGTCGTTTAGTCGCAGACCCATTACGGATGCAGGCAATGAGGCAGTGATCGCTGAGATCTTGATTGAAAACAGCAGAGGTGTATTTGGAGGGGGAGTTTGTTAGGATGAAATCTATGAGGGTGCCCGTGTTTACGGATTTGGAGTTGTACCTGGTAGGTTCATTGATCATTTGTGTGAGATTGAGGGCATCAAGCTTAGATTGTAGGATGGACGGGGTGTTAAGCATGTCCCAGTTTAGGTCACCTAGTAGCACGAGCTCAGAAGATAGATGGGGGGCAATCAATCCACATATGGTATCGAGGGCACAGCTGGGGGCAGAGGGAGGTCTATAGCAAGCAGCAACAGTGAGAGACTTGTTTCTGGAAAGGTGAATTTTTAGAAGTAGAAGCTCGAATTGTTTGGGTACAGACTTGGATAGTAATACAGAACTCTGCAGGCTATCTTTGRAGTAGATTGCAACACCGCCCCCTTTGGCAGRTCTATCTTGGRGGAAAATGTTATAGTTAGCGATGGAYATTTCAGGGTTTTTGGTGGTTTTCCTAAGCCAGGATTCAGACACGGCTAAGACATCCGGGTTGGCAGAGTGTGCTAAAGCAGTGAGTAAAACAAACTTAGGGAGGAGGCTTCTGATGTTAACATGCATGAAACCAAGGCTTTTATGGTTACAGAAGTCAACAAATGAGAGCACCTGGGGAGTGGGGCTAGGCACTGCAGGACCTGGATTAACCTCTACATCACCAGAGGAACAGAGGAGAAGTAGGATAAGGGTACGGCTAAATGCTATATGAACTGGCCGTCAAGCACGTTTGGAACAGAGAGTAAAAGGAGCAGGTTTCTGGGCATGATAGCATAGATTCAAGGCATAGTGTACAGACAAAAGTATGGTAGGAAGAGAGTGCATTGGAGGTAAACCTAGGCATTGAGTAATGATGAGAGCGATATAGTCTCTAGAGACGTTTAAACCAGGTGATGTCATCGTATATGTAGGAGGTGGAACAACATGGTTGGTTAAGGCATATTGAGTAGGGCTAGAGGCTCTACAGTGAAATAAGACAGTAATCACTAACCAGGACAGTAATGGACGAGGCATATTGATATTAGAGAGAGGGATGCGTAGCCAAGTGAACATATGGGTCCAGTGAGTGGTTGGGCTGACTGGGGACACGGCGATTCAGACAGTTAGCAGGCCGATGCTAACAAACTAACAGTTAGTAGGCCGGGGCTAAACAAGCTAGCAGTTAGCAGAACGGGGCTGGCTAGCTAGCAGTTAGCAGACCAGGTTATCAAGCAAGCAGTTAGCAGGGGCTAGCTAGCAGTTAGCAAACCCGGGCAGGCAAGCTAGCAGTTAGCAGACCGGGGCTAGCAAGCTAGCCTTTGGGGGACGTCGCGATGGGGGTAAGTCTGTTTTTGCCTCTTCGTGTGGTGACTTTGATAGACCAGTCGTGGAATTAGTAGGGTTCCAGGTAGCTCTAAGTAGCTAGCAGGTTAGCAGAATGGGCCTTCAGCGGGCGTCACGCCTGTTGGAATCCTCGGTCAGATTATGTCGGTATTCCAGTCGTAGAGGATCGACGGGGTTCCGTGCCCCGTACCGGCAGTAGAAGGGGTCCGGATATTGTAGCCCAGGAGTGGGCTTAGGTGGTAGCACAGGAGCCCTGGCCGGCTAGCTTCAGGCTAATTGGTGCTTGCTCTGGGATGGAAACGCTAGCCAGGAGTGGTCAGCCGGGATTGCGGTTAGCTAGTTGCGAAGATCCAGATGAAAATGTTCAGAGTTTGCGGTAGGAATCCGGGGATATGGAGAGAAATAGGTCCGTTATGCTCTGGTTTGAGTCACGTTGTACGAACTGGCGAGAGCTTTCCGAGCTAAAGGTTAGCTGATGACCGCTAGCAATGGTTTGCTAACTGATAGCTGGTAGGTAGTTAGCTAGCTTCAGTTGAGGGATTCCAGATCCGAAGTAAATAGAAATACTTTAGAAAAAAGCAGATCCAGACCACATTGGGTGAGGCAGGTTGCAGGAGAGTATTTAGAAGTTGATGTTTAGGAAAATATTTTAAAAAGATATGCGAAGAAAAAGATGTAAAAAGATGTATACAAGGGACAGGACAAAGACATCTGACTGCTACGCCATCTTGCAAGGGTGTATATGTCTAGAATCATGAGAATCTTAATACATCTAGAATCATGACAATTTCAATACATCAAGAATCATGACAATTTCAATACATATCATATTGCCACCTAAATATCGTGATAATATCGTATCGTGATAATATCGCATCGTCAGGTCCCTGGCAATTCCCAGCCCATGACCGTACTACCACACCGAGAGATAAAGAGAGGAGGAGGTAGCGAGTGAGTGACAGGTAGAGAGAAAGAATTAGCGCAGCAGTCTCTGAGGGGAGGTGAGAGAGAGCAGAGCAGCAGTAAGTAAAGCTAGTGAGCTGCAGGGCTATGGTCCCCTGGTACAGACAGCTGCTACTGTCTCACTGTCTGTGAGACTAGTGGAAACCAGGCGACGCAGCACACTATTGTGACAGGTGGCTGAGACTTGGTGCTGGCTACAAGCACAGGTTCAGTTTACAAAATGGGTTTTGGGTCACAGGAAAAGTTCCAAAAGCTCTACATGTGTTAGAGTGCTTTAGGTAGGCCACAGTGGATAACCACTGATCACCACTATCTGTTAGCATGTGAAGAGCTGGAACAGGGTTAGCCAATCAGCAGCCTCATACAGATGGCATCTCAGAAAGGGAAGTAGAGTTGTCAGGCAAGACAGGACACACACTAACTCAATCACCAACCTATCCCACGACAACGGCTTAGGGCTGGCCAATATCTAATTCATTTGATGAGTTCAAATTTATGTTTTTGCAGGATTTTGCAAATGCCTTGAGCTTATTTTGGACAGATTTTGGCAAGAGTGAAACCTCTCGCTTTGCTTCTTCCTCTCTGTTACACACATACACCAAGCCCCTCCCACTGCCCCTCCGACAACAAAGATCATCACTTCCTCCTCTCTGTTACACACATACACCAAGCCCCTCCCACAACAAAGATCATCACTTCTTCCTCTGTTACACACATACACCAAGCCCCTCCCACAACAAAGATCCTCACTTCTTCCTCTCTGTTACACACATACACCAAGCCCCTCCCACAACAAAGATCATCACTTCTTCCTCTCTGTTACACACATACACCAAGCCCCCCCCACAACAAAGATCATCACTTCTTCCTCTCTGACAAGCTGTTTCAACTCGCTATTTGAGGTTTGGTCCAACAGAATCAGTCATATGGACACTGAAACACACTGAAACATGATTTAACTGTAATAAAGGACAAGTTAACCTTTCTGACGATACCCTTTTTATGTCTCAACTGCTCACATGGCGTACAGAGCAGACATGACTAAAACAGGAGTATCAATGAACATTGATTCTGGAAAAGAAGGCTAAGTTTGTCGTGCCACATACCACGAGCAGCATTTTAGTCAAAGACTTATACGGTCTAGTCTGTGTTTTATAAATGTGCAATAAGCATAAAATGCAATTATATAAGGAATTGGCAACTCGTTGTCATTCTGAGAAATAAGGTAGACCACTTGATTTCAACATGTGAACAAAGTGGACAGGCTAGCATGCTGTTCAAACAGTTGGAGACGGACAGCAGGGTGTGTTTATAAATATTCAACTGTTTTCTTGTTAGCTAGCAAATACATCCAAGTTGGTAAACATGAAACAAAGATTTCTATAAAGGCTAGCTGGCAACTCACTAGCACTTGGGCTTGTGAGATTGATATGAGACCGGTGACAATTTTCTAGAAAACCTGCAACAAGAAGTAAATGCATTGTGCAGGGTTCTGGTTACATTAGTAACAAAAAGGGCATTGTCATAGACAAACTTGAAAGCTGGATCAGTGATTGAAAAAAGCAGGTTAAACTAGTTTAATAAAATAATGATAAGGTCTTATGGTTGTGGAAGGCTTATATTTATCCAGGTATAACTTCACAAGCCCTGGATTCATTACATTATTGCTGACTGTTTGAAATGCTGTGTATTTTAACTTTAAATTGTACAACAAAAAGCTTATTCAGAGAAATCATTTAGGCCATATTGCCCTTCCTACCACAGCTCCTCTCCCAGAACACATTCTTGTGTGTGTGTAATTCTATTGTGTCTGACGTGGTGCTATAGTTCTCATGGTTCTCAAAGGACACAGTACTCTATCACACAGACTACTCACCAATCTTCTGGTTGAAGATTTTGTCAAACGTCAGCTCATCTCTTTCCTCCAGGTACTTCTGCATCACACTGCGAATACTGCGAGAAAGAGAAATACAACGTTAGGAACGTACTTCTCGTCATCCTCTATAGGACATAAGTTTACAAGGAGCTACAAATTGTTAGAAAACTGGAGCATATTTGAAGGGACACACACAGAAAGGGCATAGGTGAAATCAGAGTATGGACTCCCAAATCCCCACTACAAAACCTATTTCTATTCCTCCCTGCCCAGGCTCTACTCTCCTAATTTCACCAGCTTCATCTCTCCTGTCCTGTCATCCTTTCAGCTCTCCTCCCTGCTCCCCTCCACCTCCATTCCTGATCCCTGCCGTGGTTTGGGCCTCTCCCTTCCTGCCACCTGTCCCCTGACAGAGGGGAGGCCCGGGGGAGAGCAGGAAGGTGAGGAGCAGGGGAGCGGTGGGGGTAGGGGGGACAGAACAGCAGCTTGCCCTGGGAGAGGGTGTTAATGAGAGGAGGACTGGGGAGAATGAATCAATTAGCACCCCCTCCACGGGCCCATTAACACACACACACACACACACACACACACACACACACACACACACACACACACACACACACCACACCACACACACACACGAGAAGGGATGGGAACGTTACCACGCACATGGCAGAAGGAGGGTAGCACTTTCCACATGACAGCACATTGGCCAGACAGACACCTGGCCCAAGACGGATTGGTTTAAACAAGAGAGGAGAGAGGTTAAGGAGAGAATGAGAGAGATGGAAGGAGGAGGGAGAGAGATGAGAGCAAGATCTTGGATGTGTCTATTACTGCCAGTGAGCCAGTGGCAACGAGTGTGCTGATATGATCCAGAACCACAACAAATGGTTTTGTTTTTTCATCTCGTTTAATCTGTCTTTTGACAAACTGTTTAGTGATTACCAGCATCTATTGTTCATTGTATTGATGATTAATGCAATGGGGTTTATTCTGTGATTCCCCGTGGATTGATGTTCCCCTGATATCAGTAGTGTTGTGTGAATGGGTTTTCCACAGTAACGGAATTATGGTTTGTTAAACTTTGAAATCAATGGTTTGTGTTTGGCATACAGTTTATTAAAGTGAAAAATCTGAGTCTCAACGTAATTCCGTTACCGTGGAATTGCCCTTCTACTGTATTGGGGTGGCTGGCCCAGAACGGGCAGGTTCAGATAGGACTGAATAAAAGGATCATACTAGAAGATGCTAACTAGCACATCATAACAAGTGACTGATGCTAGTAGGCTTGGGCGGTATCCAGATTGTCAGACCTTCATACAGGATATTTGGTAATATCGGCACTGAACACAAGGTGCGCTATTTTCAAACCCCACTGAGCCTTTGTAGGCCAAAAGGTTAGCAATGCTAATGTAACGGATGTGAAATGGCTAGCTAGTTAGCGGGTACGCGCTACTAGCGTTTCAATCAGTTACGTCACTTGCTCTGAAACCTAGAAGTAGTGTTGCACCTTGCTCTGCAAGGGCCGCGGCCTTTGTGGAGCGATGGGTAACGATGCTTCGTGGGCGACCGTTGTTGATGTGTGCAGAAGGTCCCTGGTTCGCGCCCGTGTTGGGGCGAGGGGACGGTTTAAAGTTATACTGTTACACTAACAAGTACATGTAAAATCCCATTGAGAACGCTAACTAAATGCTAACGAGCACATTGTGAAAATGTTATACGGTCTCTGATCAAAACTATTTTCAGGACAGACATCCCAGCTCATGAACTTATACAAGTCACAAAAACATGCTACTCACAGTTTGCTGCACACAACAAAACAAATATCAGACAGCAAGGCTCTTGATCCAGGAGATTCTCTCCTGTTACCAAGCAAAGCTTCATTTTGGAAGAAGCTAACCACTTAGCTAGATTACCAACTACTGCAACAACTGAATTAGCAAACCAAATGCACAACTGCAGAGCATGTAGCACATTTTAGACAGTTAAAATAATTAACCTAATACTTAAGATGTCTAGCTGGCAAACATTTGTGAATACCATACCGTAACTCAAATGTTATTGGTGACATGTAGCAGATGTTAATGAGAGTGTAGCGAAATGCTTGTGCTTCTAGTTCTGACAGTGCAGCAATATCTAACAAGTAATCTAACCATTTCCAAACAACTACCTAATACACACAAATCTAAAAGAGGTGAATGAGAATATGTAAGTATATGGATGAGTGATGGCTGAGCGGCATAGGCAAGGTACAATAGATGGTATAAAATACAGTATATACATGTGATATGAGTAATGTAAGATATGTAAACATTATTCAAGTGGCATTATTTAAAGTGGCATTGTTTAAAGTGACTGGTAATCCATTTATTAAAGTGGTCAGTGATTGGGTCTCAATGTAGGCAGCAGCCTCTCCGAGTTAGTGATTGCTGTTTAGCAGTCTGATGGCCTTGAGACAGAAACTGTTTTTCTCTCTCAGTCCCAGCTTTGGTGAACAGTATTCTTACATAGGTATTCCTCTTGTCCAGATGGGATAGGGTAGTGTGCAGTGTGATGGCGATTGTATCGTCTGTGGACCTGTTGGGGTGGTATGCAAACTGAAGTGGGTCTAGGGTGGCCAGTAAGGTGGAGGTGATATGATCCTTGACTAGTCTCTCAAAGCACTTCATGATGACCAAAGTGAGTGCTACGGGGTGATAGTTATTTAGTTCAGTTATCTTTGCCTTGGGTACAGGAACAATGGTGGCCCTCTTGAAGCATGTGGTAACAGCAGACTGGGATAGGGAGAGATTGAATATGTCCATAAACACACAAGCCAGCTGGTCTGAGCATGCTCTGAGGATGTGGCTAGGGATGCCGTCTGGGCCAGCAGCCTTGCGAGGGTTAACACATTTAAATGTTTAACTCACGTCGGCCACGGAGAAGGAGAGGGGTGCAGTCCGTGTTAGCGGGCCGCGACGGTGGCACTGAAGGTGTTTAGTTTGTCTGGACGTCGGTGTCCGTGACTAGATCACCTGGTGTGTGATGCACAACAGTCAGTGACTCAAGGCTCCAGTCTCATCGTTGTGGGCTTGTAAACAAACACCGGTAAGCACCATAATGAAACATTTAAATGAAGAATGCGGTCTGCTTTATCTCCTAACATATTGCACAAGTTGATTGCAGGTATTTACTTAAAAAGTAGCTACAAATATTCAAATTTATAATAAAAATACTCCGGCATACACAGTATACCACCCAAGCCTAGATGCTAGCACCAAGTATAACAGTGGTTGATAGAGGAGACACTAAATACTAGATAGTTTATAACACAGTGGCAGATGCCTCCACCTAACTTCAGTAAAAGAGGCTGATGCTTAGCTAGCAAAAACACTAAGTACTAGTAGGCATATAATATACTGGTTGATGCTAGCACCAATGCTAACTAACTCGTAGTAAAACAGTGGCTGATGCTCACAAAGACACAAACTACTAGCGATGTGACAAACGGAGAAAAACAGACATTTGCTTGATCAATTTCCCTTTAAAAACAATAAGAAAAACACATAAAATTCCACATGAATTCACAATGCAGCTGTGCTGCTGCAAGCAATGGTTTGGGTTTCACGGTGAGTCCCTTTCAGATGGTTAAGCATTGCACCTGTACTACCATTACTGTACCTCAACTCCACCTCGCAAACTTTGCATTTCACCACCTTCTCATTTAACTTAAAGTATTACCATACAGGACTTCTTTGCTGTCACTTGCCTTTCCCATTTTTCCAACTGATAACAATGACGTAATGGCGGAGAGTCAAAAATATATATATTCCAGCTCCTTGCACGTCGACTCAACAGCTGTGTGTNGTGTGTGTGTGTGTGTGTGTGTGTGTGTGTGTGTGTGTGTGTGTGTGTGTGTGTGTGTATGTATGTATGTATGCATATATATATACATATATACACACACACACACAAATGATTGCTGATAGATAGGCCTTGTGCATGCTTCTGAATGGTGGCGGAAATTGGCGTCGAAGCCGGGAGTATATATATTTATTATTTGTTTTTATTTCACCTTTATTTAACCAGGTAGGCCAGTTGAGAACAAATTCTCATTTACAACTGCGACCTGGCCAAGATAAAGCAAAGCAGTGTGACAAAAACAGAGTTACAAATGGGATAAACAAACGTACAGTCAATAACACAATAGAAAAATCAGTATACAGTATGTTCAAATGAAGTAAGGAGGTAAGGCAAAAAAAATAGGCCATAGTGGCAAAGTAATTACAATTTAGCAATTTACACTGGAGTGATATATGTGCAGATGAGGATGTGCAAGTAGAAATACTGGTGTGCAAAAGAGCAGAAAACAAAAACAAGTATGGGGGTGAGGTAGGTAGTTGGTTGGATGGGCTATTTACAGATGGGCTGTGTAGAGCTGCAGCGATCGGTAAGCTGCTCTGACAGCTGACGCTTAAAGTTAGAGAGGGAGATATAAGTCTTCAACTTCAGTGATTTTTGCAATTCGTTCCAGTCATTGGCAGCAGAGAACTGGAAGGAAAGGTGGCCAAAAGAGGTGTTGGCTTTGGGGATGACCAGTGAAATATACCTGCTGGAGCACGTGCAACGGGTGGGTGTTGCTATGGTGACCAGTGAGTTGAGATAAGGCAGAGCTTTACCTAGCAAAGACTTATGGATGAGCTGGAGCCAGTGGGTTTGGCAACGAATATGTAGCAAGGATCAGCCAACGAGAACATACAGGTCGCAGTGGTGGGTAGTATATGGGGCTTTGGTGACAAAACGGATGGCACTGTGAGAGACTGCATCCAATTTGCTGACTAGAGTGTTGGAAGCTATTTTGTAAATGACATCGCTGAAGTCAAGGATCGGTAGGATAGTCACTTTAACGAGGGTATGTTTGGCAGAATGAGTGAAGGAGGCTTTGTTGCGAAATAGGAAGCCGATTCTCGATTTAATTTTGGATTGGAGATGCTTAATGTGAGTCTGGAAGGAGAGTTTAAAGTCTAGCCAGACACCTAGGTATTTGTAGTTGTCCACATATTCTAAGTCAGAGTCGTCCAGAGTAGTGATGCTAGTCGGGCGGGAGGGTGCGAGCAGCGATCGGTTGACGAGCATGCATTTTGTTTTAGTAGCATTTAAGAGCAGTTGGAGGCCACGGAAGGAGTGTTGTATGGCGTTAAAGCTCCTCTGGAGGTTTGTTAACACAGTGTCCAAAGAAAGGCCAGATGTATACAGAATGGTGTCGTCTGCGTAGAGGTGGATCAAACAAAAAAAATCACTCGCAGCAAGAGCAACATCATTGATATATACAGAGAAAAGAGACGGCCCGAGAATTGAACCCCGTGGCACCCCCATGGAGACTGCCAGAGGTCTGGACAACAGGCCCTCCGATTTGACACACTGAACTCTAGAGAGTAGTTGGTAAACCAGGCGAGGCAGTCATTAGAGAAACCAAGGCTGTTGACTCTGCCGATAAGAATACAGTGATTGACAGAGTCAAAAGCGTTGGCCAGGTCGATGAAGATGGCTGCACAGTATTGTCTTTTATCGATGGCGGTTATGATATCGTTTAGGACCTTGAGCGTGGCTGAGGTGCACCCGTGACCAGCTCGGAAACCGGATTGCATAGCGGAGAAGGTACGGTGGGTTTCGAAATGGTCGGTGATCTGTTTGTTCACTTGGCTTTCGAAGAATTTAGAAAGGCAGGGCAGGATGGATTTAGGTCTGTAACAGTTTGGGTGTAGAGTGTCTCCCCCTTTGAAGAGGGCGATGACCGCGGCCGCTTTCCAATATTTAGGAATCTCAGACGAAAGAGAGGTTGAACAGGCTGGTAATATGGGTTGCAACAATGGTGGCGGATAATTTTAGGAAGAGAGGGTCCGGATTGTCTAGCCCAGCTGATTTGTAGGGATCCAGATTTTGCAGCTCTTTCAGAACATCAGCMGTCTGGYTTTGGGTGAAGGAAAYGSYGGGGGGGGGGGGGGGCAAAGCATGGCCAGCTGTAGAGAAATGCTTATTGAAATTCGCGATTATCGTGGATTTATCGGTGGTGACAGTGTTTCCTAGTCTCAGTGCAGTGGGCAGCTGGGAGGATGTGCTCTTATTCTCCATGGACTTTACAGATTTGGAGTTAGTGCTGCAGGATGTAAATTTCTGTTTGATAAAGCAGGCCTTTGCTTTCCTAACTGACTGTGTATATTGGTTCCTGACTTCCCTGAAAAGTTGCATATCGCGGGGACTATTCGATGCTAATGCAGTACGCCACAGGATGTGGAGTGAACCAAGGGATATATCTGTTCTTAGTTCTACATTTTTTGAAAGGGGCATGGTTATTTAAGATGGTGAGGAAAGCACTTTAAAAGAACAACCAGGCATCCTCTACTGACGGGATGAGGTCAATATCCCTCCATGATACCCGGGCCAGGTCGATTAGAAAGGCCTGCTCGCAGAAGTGTTTTAGGGAGCGTTTGACAGTGATGAGGGGTGGTCGTTTGACCGCGGACCCATAACGGACGCAGGAAATGTGGCAGTGATCGCTGAGATCCTGGTTGAAAATAGCAGAGGTGTATTTAGAGGGCAAGTTGGTCAAGATGATATCTATGAGGGTGCCCATGTTTACGGATTTGGGGTTGTACCTGGTAGGTTCCTTGATTATTTGTGTGAGATTGAGTGCATCTAGTTTAGATTGTAGGATGGCCGGGGAGTTAAGCATATCCCAATTTAGGTCACCAAGCAGTACAAACTCTGATGATAGATGGGGGTCAATCAATTCACATATGGTGTCCAGGGCACAGCTGGGAGCTGAGGGGGGTCTATAACAAGTGGCAACAGTGAGGGACTTATTTCTGGAGAGATGGATCTTTAAAAGGTAGAAGCTCAAACTGTTTGGGCATAGACCTGGATAGTATGACAGAACTCTGCAGGCTCTCTCTACAGTAGATTGAATTCCGCCCCCTTTAGCAGTTCTATCTTGACGGAAAATGTTGTATTTGGGGATGGAAATCTCAGAGTTTTTGGTGGCCTTCCTATGCCAGGATTCAGACACGGCTAGGACATCAGGGTTGGTGGAGTGTGCTAAAGCAGTGAAATAAGCAAATTTAGGGAGGAGGCTTCTGATGTTAACATGCATGAACCCAAGGCTTTTACGGTTGCAGAAGTCAACAAATGAGAGCGCCTGGGGACACACGGGGCATGGGATAACCTCTACATCACCAGAGGAACAGTAAAATGAGGGTACGGCTAAAAGCTATAAGAACTGGTCGTCCAGTGCTTTGGGAACAGAGAATAAAAGGAGCAGATTTCTGGGCGTGGTAGAATAGATTCAGGGCATAGTGTACAGACAAGGGTATGGTAGGGTGTGAGTACAGTGGAGGTAAACCTAGGCACTGAGTGACAATGAGAGACGTTGCATCTCTGAAGGCGTCAGTTAAGCTAGGTGCGGTCTCCGCATGTGTGGGGGGTGGAACAAAGGGGATATCTGAGGCATGTTGAACGGGACTAGGGGCTCCACAGTAAAATAAAACAATGAGAGCTGCCCTAAACAGCAGTATACAAGGCATATTGATATTAGAGGCATAAAGCAATCACAGGTGTTGATTGGGAGAGCTAAGACAACAACGGGTGAGACAACAATTTTTCATTATTTATTTGAGGCAAAATTGATTTTATTGATGAATTATATTAAGTTAAAATAAGTGTTCATTCATTATTGTTGTAATTGTCATTATTACAAATAAATAAATAAATAGGCTGATTAATCGGTATCGGATTTTTTTGGTCCTCCAATAATCAATATTGGCGTTGAAAAATCAAAAGCGGTCAACCTCTACTACGTACCACATTGGGTGAGGCGGGTTGCAGGAAGGTATATTTAATTTGAAAATGGAAAAAAAGAGACTAAAACATAATGAAATGTATATTTTCTTTAAAGAATATTTACGAGACAAAAACAAACGTCTTACTGCTACACCATCTTGTTTATTCCAATGGAATGCTGTATCTCATAATTTCTTGGCTTGCAATGTTTCTCAACTTCAGTAAAGCAGGACCTATCATCAATGAATAGGCCAGAACCTCAACTCAGGACCTGGAAACCAGTTCCAGTCCTTTTCCCCCCCATTGTACCCCTATAAATCAGGGACTGATTTAGACCTGGGACACCAGGTGAGTGCAATTAATGATCAGGTAGAAGAGAAACCCAGCAGGCTCCAGACCTCGTAGGTTAAGAGTTGAATACCCCTGGGCTAGGATATTCTGCACGCAACAAATCGAAGACTGAACACACACGCATAATCAGCGAAGAGAAAGAGCAGGCGAGCCAGGGCGAGGGACAGAGAGGATGCAGGCAGAAATAACCTTGCAAACTGTGCGCATACGTCTTGGTAATCTGTATCTCGCAATGTCTGGTCTTGCAGGCCTCGCAAATTCACCAAAGTAGCCTAAAGTTTGCCTCTTCATCTCTGGTTTTATTTAAATGACAACTTTCTCCAGGCCTTTAGAGATGGTAGTCCTAATACCCAGAAATAAGTTACCTCTGATTTGTTCAGACATCCCTATGGGAAAAACGGATGGGGAAAGAAGGTTTGGGAATAAATGCTGAAAATAAGGTCCGAGGTTAACACAGGCTTAGATGTTATATATTTTGTTCTATGAGATAATAGCAGTCTTAACATGACCTTTATGACTTGTGAAGCCTTTGTGATTTTTTTTATTACATTAATTCTTAAATTCACAAAAAGTGACGTTAACTGATGAAGATTATCTCAGAACCGAACGTATATGATCTCCTAAGCCGGTGTTTACCACAGACCTTATTTTCAGCATTTATCCAAAAACCCTACAAAAACCCCCCTTCATTTTCCTCATAGGCTTTGTCCAACGAACCATGACAGAGTTATTGCCTACAAAAATATGCCATTACTACCTCTCTATAGCTTATAGTCTAGTTGGACTATAACACAGAAAACAATGTTTTGTGATAACTGCACTCTGATTAAAATGTGGGGGGGGAAAAAATTCAGTTAGGGTTTTTTCTTAACGTTAAGGATCCCAATTTCATTACACACTCCTACTAGTTTATAACACAGTGGCTAATGCTAGCCTAGCAGCAATGCTAAAACCAGGGTAAGAATTTAACCAATAGTACTAGTAGTAACATAGCTGGGCCTGGATCTGTGCCTACAGGTCAACTTGTACGCCGTCCAGTAATAGCTCTCTGTCTAACTGAGCCACAAGAACCAGGAAGTTGACTCTTCCTCATTCACTGGAGGCCAGGGGTGAGTCATAGGCATGCCTGCCTGCTGCAGAAACAACTAGCCTGGCTAACCCCTAGTCCCTGGTGGACACTTGTGGAGAGCTGATCTAAATAAGCAATTTGGTGCAAATTCCTCTGAGTAGCCAATCAGGGGATAAGGTGGAGCTAGTACAATAATGTAACAAACCAATTATTTCAGATACATAAAGTGCCTTTGCCCTAATGAGTAGGGGGCTAGGGGTTGTTTCTGGACAGGGCCATAAAGCAGACCGCAGACTGTCCTGTCAGAATCTACTCTCTGCTACACTGGCCAATCACTATCCACTCTCTGCTACACTGGCCAATCACTATCCACTCTCTGCTACACTGGCCAATAACAATCTAGAACCCACTCTGCTATACTGACCAATAACAATCCACTGACTCTCTTCTAGACTGGTGCAGACATACACATTCTGCACTTCCCTTCTTGGATTTAAAAAGGATAGGTCTTGTATACTGTAACAGGCGGTGTCAAACTCATTTGCCCTTCCCTTCTTGGATGTAAAAAGGATAGGTCTTGTATACTGTAGACCAGGATGTCAAACTCATTCTGCACTCCTCTTGGATGTAAAAAAGGATAGTCTTGTATACTATAGACCAGGGTGTCAAACTCATTCTGCACTCCCTTCTTGGATGTAAAAGGATAGGTCTTGTATACTGTAGACCAGGGTGTCGAACTCATTCTGCCTTCCTTCTTGGATTAAAAAGGATAGGTCTTGTATACTGTAGACCAGGGGTGTCAAACTCATTCTTTGCCCTTCCCTTCTTGGATGTAAAAGATATGGTCTTGTATACTGTAGACCAGGGGTGTCAAACTCATTTTGCCCTTCCCTTCTTGGATTTAAAAAGGATAGGTCTTGTATACTGTAGACCAGGGTGTCAAACTCAGTCTGCCCTTCCTTCTTGGATGTAAAAAGGATAGGTCTTGTATGCTAGACCAGGGTGTCAAACCATTTGCCCTTCCTTTTGATTAAAAAGGATAGGTCTTGTATACTGTAGACCAGGGATGTCAAACTCATTCTGCACTTCCTTCTTGGATGTAAAAGGATAGGCTTGTATACTGTAGACCGGGGTGTCGAACTCATTCTGCTCTTCCCTTCTTGAGTTAAAAAGGATAGGTCTTGTATACTGTAGACCAGGGTGTCAAACTCATTCTGCCTTCCCTTCTTGGATGTAAAAAGGATAGTGTTGTATACTATAGACAGGGTGTCAAACTCATTGCATCCCCTTCTTGATGTAAAAAGGATAGTCTTGTATACTGTAGACACAGGGGTGTCGAACTCATTCTGCCCTTCCCTTCTTGGATGTAAAAAAGTAGTCTTGAATACTGTAGACCAGGGGTGTCAACTCATTCTGCCTTCCCTTCTTGATGTTAAAAGGATAGGTCTTGTATTACTGTAGACCAGGGTGTCGAACTCATTCTGCCTTCCTTCTTGGATGTAAAGAAGATAGGTCTTGTATACTGTAGACCAGCGTGTCAAACTCATTCTGCCTTCCCTTCTTGGATGTAAAAGGATAAAGGTCTTGTTATACTGTAGACCAGGGTGTCAAACTCATTCTGCACCTCCCTTTTGGATGTAAAAAGGATAGGTCTTGATACTGTAGACAGGGGATGTCAAACTCATTCTGCACTTCCCTTCTTGGATGTAAAAAGGATAGGTCTTGTATACTGTAGACCAGGGGTGTCGAACTCATTCTGCCCCAGGGGCCACATTCACTTTTCAACCAGGTCCAGAAGGCAGCACTGACAATTGGTTATATTTCCAAAGAATGTTATATTTGCAAAGAATTGTCATCTATCCATTGTTATTGGAATGTGATGTTCCCTGACTTTCCCCCCCAGTCCTCCATGACTGTCCTCCCCCTCTGGATCTGAACCTGCCTCCTGTAACTACTGTACTCCAACAACCCCTCCCTCTCTCTGTCATCCCTCTTTATCCTTCTAGTTTATTCCCTCTTCCCCCACCTCCTACCGCACAACACACATAATCTCTCGCCTCTCCTGCTGAGCTCTCTTTCAAACAGTACCAGCGCCCGTTCCTCTCCCCTCCCCCTCTCTCGCTTCTAGTGCTGCCGTCAAAACCTCACCTCTCTGCCAGTAGGCAAAGCCTCGGCACAAAGAGAATGTAGCAGCGATGCGCGATCCACAATGTCACAAACAGGCAGCCTAATTCAGATCGTTTTTTTTCACTCATTGGTCTTTTGACCAATCAGATCAGCTCTGAAAAATATCTGATGTGATTGGTCAAAAAAAACAATTAATGGAAAAAAGATCAGAATTGGGCTGCCTGTGTAAATGCCAACATATACATCTCCAAACACTAACACTCACACCCACTCCAAACATACACACAGCTCTAAACACAAAACACACGCACACTACTCCAAATGCCACACAAACAACTCCAAAGACCACATATGCACAGCCCCAAGTACACAAACATACAGAGCTGAAACACACACGCACACATCCCACATACACACAGCTCCAAATCCCTCACACACACCAACGCTGGCTCTCGGCACTCCTCTTTCCCTCTCTAGGCTAGATCCTCCCCTCCCAGTCTCTCCCTCTCTAACCTATACCCCCCCTCTCAGTCTCCCCCCATCTAGCCCATTTCCCTCCCCTCTCAGTCTCTCCCCCTCTAGCCCATTTCCCTCGCTCCTAGCCATTTCCCTCCCTCTAGTCTCTCCCCCTCTAGCCTTCTTCCCTCCCTCTCAGTCTCTCCCTCTAGCCATTTCCCTCCCCTCTGTCTCCCCCTCTAGCCCATTTCTCCGATCTCAGTCTCCCCCCATCTAGCCCATTTCCCCTCTACCCTTCACAGCCCCAGCCCCGACCACACCCCCGGAACAACCAAAGACACGATTCCCGAGGTCTTAGGGAAAAATGACCATAACAAAAAAGGCACCATTCACCAAACTAACAAGTCAAAGAGGAAAGAGGAAGCAGACACATGGCGCAGTGGTTACAGACAGTCCTATGTTAGTGCAAGGTTCCTTCATCATGTTCAATCTCATTGATTTATTATGCATAGGGACAAGGGAATTCTAGCCTGACTACATGACCTGACAGGAAAAGCACAAAAAAAAAAGAAATGGGTCCCTGGGCAAGGCAATTACATTCATAGGCAATGACAGGGCCCAGAGTTTAACTGGTCAATCACTGTCGTCAGAATTCTGGGAAAACCTG
>NW_019942909.1:48625-72799 GCF_002910315.2 Salvelinus sp. IW2-2015 | reverse complement strand
TCCCCGTCTCCAGCCTTATCTCCCTCTGTTCTCCCATCCCCCCCACTCCCTCCTTCTCTAGCTCGATCCACCCCTCTGTTTCTCCCTCTCAGCCTATACCACCCCTCTCTAGCCTAGTCCCCCCCTCCCAGTCTCTCCCTCTCTAGTCTGATTATTACATTAGCCATTTCAGGGATAACATGTTTTCCATCGTCTTTTTAATCCTTATCATTCACAATATTTCCATAAAGCCATCTGACCCAGGCAGGGGTCAGACAATTCAGATCTACTAATTGTTTCTGGGAGGGTGGGGTTGCAGAGTAGGCTAACAGCTTGTCCCTTTAGAAGTTATGTTTGGAAGGACTAGCCTATGCAACACACAGCCACTACAGTAGTAATGTTGCTGACCCTCTGATCCTGGCCTGATGGTATTAATGCTCTCTCTCAATCTGCTGTGGTATTACCCACTGTGCTGTATCGGTAATCTGGCTTCAGCACACACCACCGACTAAGCAGCATATTCTAAAAAAGAGCAGCCATGTTATCATACTACTTCAGTCATTGTTAAAGCAAACCCCACTATCACACACTCTTTTATCACAGAAGAATAATGTCTTATCTCCTCAGCCCTGTAAACAATACCTAATGGACGATTAGCAATCAAATTCTACAAACTCAATACACACACACACACACACACACACACACACACACACACACACACCACACACACACACACACACACACACACCACACCACACACACACACACACACACACACAGAAGTAGACAGAAGCAGTAGACAGTACAGAGATTGACATCTGAGGAGAAACCTCTTCCAAATCTGATTTGAAGAGGCAATCTTTCCCATTTGAGATTGAGGCCTGCCTGCACAATTCTAATGTGTGTAGTGAGATCTACACCAAATGAGGAATCAACCCATCTGAGGATTAACTAGGATTTCTGAGTAAATGGTATTGACATTAAGGTCTGAAAGGCATTCGGCCATTGGGAAAGTCAGGAGTAAGATACTTGCCCGAAAATGTTAAGTAGCCATTTTCAACACACAGGGGAGGAACCACAAAGAATGGAATTCTTTGCATCTTGGTTGTTGAAAGTTTAAAAATATATATTTAAAAAAACCTGCCCAGCCTCAGAGCAGGCTCAACTTGCAGGACGGATCAGGACACTTGCCCCAGGCAATAGGGCAACCCTTAATGTCAATCCCTGCTTTAATGTTGGGGCTGTGAACTCGCTCTGCACATGGGAAAACCAACTGAAGGCCTACTCAGTTTAACAACACATCTAGTTCACTAGCTCAGGGTCTGATAGAGCTGAGACAGAGGATGAGGAAGTCACAGAAGCCTGGCTGACTGGATAGAACGCATACAGACACTTTCACAGAAGTAGATTCGCTTAATTGTAATACAAACACTTTAACAGGTAGCTAAATAATAGTTTCTCAGTACCAGAACATCTTTCTCCGAATAGCTTAGGTTCCTGCCAAGCAGTTACACACCTGATTCTACCAATCAAAGCCTTGGTTGAAGACTATGATGATTAGTTCATAAGATGGATCAGGTGCGTTAATGCTCTGCTGGAGCAAAAGTTCCCACCATCTACATCAGCCACTGTGGAAAAGACTCTGGCTGTAATAGGAGATCAATGTAGAAAAGTAAAAGAACAACATTAGTCTAAATGGGTGCAAGGCTGCAGTTTGGACCTGTTCATTGACCACATCTAAAGCAAACAAATCAACCAGTGGCTTTACCAAATGACCATGGTACAATTCAGCCTGGTCTGAACACACACAGCGGGGTCTGCAAACACAGTCATCCCTTAGTAGGCTAACTTTGGCCCAGTACATGATTGGATTTCATCAATAGATGTGACTAAACATATTGAATTTCACTAAAAGGGATGTGATGTTTAGGGCCAGTTTCCTGAACCCAGATTAAGCGTACTCGTGGACTTAAAAGCGTGATCGATGGAGAATCTCTGTCAGAAGTGCTAAGGCCAAGACTGGGTATACTCTGGGTCTGGGAAACTGGTCCCTGTGTGTTGCTGATCTGATCTCTCGAGGTGGTCATTCAGGGGTGAGGATGTCTGTCTGTACTACAACTCCCATCAGGCAGTGGGGTGCTGCTGCAAACACCAGGGTGGCAAAAAGTTAAGACAGAAATATATGGGCAGGTTTAAAATAAGGCCTAAAGCTATTTTCATTACAGTTAACTTCAAGTGCAATGTTACAAAAAGTTCTGAGAGACTGTATTTTGTAGAATATAAATTATTCTCCGTCAGGTAGAATAGTGAATCGTGTCAGGTCTACACTTTACATGTCTAGGCTATATGATGAACAAATGATAAACCTAATTTAGGATTGCTCGGATTAGAGCAAATTCATAACATTATCAGAAAGAACATTGACGAAGTGATTGCATCTATGGTCATTGAGCAGCATGACACTGAATATTATGACTGAGAAAAGTCCATAAAGCAATCAATGGATGGAAGACATGGCATAACGTGATGTGCTTCTGAAGCTTGGTGAGGACTAGGACTAAGCTTGGTGAGGACTAGGACTAAGCTTGGTGAGGATTAGGACTAAGCTTGGTGAGGACTAGGACTAAGCTTGGTGAGGATTAGGACTAAGCTTGTTGAGGACTTAGGACTAAGCTTGTGAGGACTAGGACTAAGCTTGGTGAGGACTAGGACTAAGCTTGGTGAGGATTAGGACTAAAGCCTTTGGTGAGGATTAGGACTAAGCTTGGTAGAGGACTAGCGAGCTAGGCTTTGGTGAGGATTTGGATAAGCTTGGTGAGGACTAGGACTAAGCTTGGTGAGGACTAGGACTAAGCTTGGTGAGGATAGCGCTTGGTGAGGACTAGGACTAAGCTTTGGCTGAGGACTAGCTTGGTGAGGACTAAGCTTGGTGAGGATAGGACTAAGCTTTGGGTGAGGACTAAGCTTGGTGAGGACTAGGACTAAGCTTGGTGAGGACTAGGACTAAGCTTGGTGAGGACTAGGACTAAGCTTGGTGAGGACTAGGACTAAGCTTGGTGAGGACTAGGCTTGGTGAGGACTAGGACTTAACTTGGTGAGGGACTTAGGCTTAGACGTTATACAGCCTGAGCCTAAACTACAAATCAGACACTTGTTAACATTATCACACGTTCATTAGGTCGATCTCCTTTGAGCTGTACGTTTCACATTTGCATACACAATGAGAAATCTATGGTGAGAATGCCATCGGTGTCAACTCTACACTGACAAAACACTCCACCACATCCTCTTTCCCTTAGTCTGACTAACAGCTCACTAGACAGCCAAACCCTGACCTTAAATAAAAATGTACAGCTATACGCTCAACTGATGCATGCAGGTTTTTCAGAGGAGGGATAAAGGTAAAATTGTTTTTTAGTTATAGTAAGGTATTTTATTTGTAAAGTAGGTATTCTCACATATCCAAAATGCTTATAGAAAGCAGTTTAGCATGAATCTTCTCTAAAGGTCACCGACAACAGGGCCTCTCCACACTACCAACTACACCTAAGAGGGGGATACCATCTTTGTATGGGCTGCTACAGAGACATACAGTATATATACTGTAAATAAGAATTTGTTCCTAACTAGTTAATAGCCTAGTTAATACCAAAAAGTAGGTGGACACCCCTTCAACTGAGTGGATTCAGCTATTTCAGCCACACCCGTTGCTGACTGGTGTATAAAAATCGAGCACACACATGCAATCTCCATAGACAAACATTTGCAGTAGAATGGCCTTACTGAAGAGCTCAGTGACTTTCAATGTGGCACCATCATAGGATCAAATTTCTGCCCTGCTAGCTCTGCCCTGGTCAACTGTAAGTGCTGTTATTGTGATGTGGAAACGTCTAGGAGCAACAACGGCTCAGCCACGAAGTGGTAGGCCAAACAAGCTCAAAGAACGGGACCACCGAGTGCTGAAGCGCGTACAAATCATCTGTCCTCGGATGGAACACTCACTAGCGACTTCCAAACTGCCTCTGGAAGCAACATCAGCACAAGAACTGTTCATCGGAAGCTTCATGAAATTAGTTTCCATGGCCAAGCGCCGGCTGGAGTGGTGGCGCACTGGAAACGCATCCTCTGGAGTGATGAATCATGCTTTACCATCTGGCTGTCCGACGGACAAATCTGCTAAGCTAAATCTTTACAGAAATGGTTAGTCGAGATCGGTGTGGAAGAACTTGACTGGCCTGCACAGAGCACTGACTTCAAAACCATCGAAAACCTTTGGGAACGGCGACTGCGAGGCAGGCCTAATCACCCAACATCAGTGTCCGACCTCACTAATGCTCGTGGCTGAATGGAAGCAAGTACCCGCAGCAATGTTCCAACATCGTGTGGAAAGCCTTCCCAGAAGAGTGGAGACTGTTATAGCAGAAAAGGGGGGACAAACTCCATATTAATGCCCATGATTTTGGAATTAGATGTTTGATGAGCAAGTGTCCACATACTTTTGGTCATGCAGTGTAGCAGTTGGCTCCAACAATACTACCTAACGGGCTTCATACTGACAGAAGGTGTTGCTATGGTGGCATCAAAGGCCATGCATACATCACACTCTCCTACCGCTCAATTTCCATCACCTCACATTTGCCTTCAACGTCCCAATAGTAGCTGCCTGCCTGTGGGCCTGTATTTGTTATTATAAAAACTGTGCATTTATAAATAGCTGTCAAAAACACCAGTGATTGTCGTAGGTCCCGTTTGGCTCAGTTGGTAGAGCATGGTGATCGCAACGCCAGGGTTGAGGGTTTGATTCCCATGGGGGACCAGTACGAAAATGGATGCACTCACTATTGTAAGTTGTTCTGGATAAGACCGTCTTCTAAATGTCAAAAATGTAACTGGGGAAATTCAGGCAGTTGAAGGGGAGAGATATGCAGATGTGAATGGATGGATACAGAAGACTCCACCCACCATCTCTTATCTTTCATTGCATCATTCCATCAAAAACAGATACTGGTAGGTCTAACATATTACTGTATCAGAAGAAAATAACAGCATATTATTTCCATTCTAAGCCACCAGTAAAAAAACTAAACAGAAGCTGCCACCGGATGGAGGAGGTGGTGATGGATGGGTGGTTTTGATGCTAGCTGGAATGATTATTTGTCTGGTCTTCAGAACACATTGTTAATGAGCTTCATTAAAATGATATCATTCTCGATGGCATTACGTCAGATGCAAATTGGCCTAATGTGGATTTGAGGGCTAGGACCTTGAATGGTAGGGACCCTGGAGTCGCCTAACCGAGGCAGTTGACAAATAACGTTAGTTTCCTATTAGCGAGTTACTGTAACTGACCGAGAGGTTTCAATGAGATAGGGCTTCCATCTCCCTATATGGCCATACACACATACATCAATTTGACAGGTAGACAAACATTGACTGACCGAAGCAGAACCTACAAGGCGGGTGAGCAGTTACATGTACCTGGATTCAGGCAGTATGATTTTCTTGCTCGCTCGGGCCGCTGGAGTAGATTTGCTCTTCTCCATCGCCATCAAATAGCTGACATCGGCGAGAACTGCTTCGAGGTCCGCCATCTTCAACCCTGGTTCGACCGAGTCGATACACCAGCCGTGGAAAGGATTTTTTTTTTTTTAAGATAAAGCAAATGTCTGAAAATTGTTAGAATCTAGATCCAACCTGGGCGACCGAGGCAGCTATGCGGATGACAGGGGCGACCATCGAATGAAGCGTGTCGTTTTCTTCCTCTAGGTTCGACACACACGGTCCCTCAAAACACAACCATTGTTACACAAAAATAATAGTATTTATCATCTGGGTATTTTTTTGTGTGCCAAAAATGGTAGTGGTTTCAATGGCCAGACAAGATTGATGAGAGATTTCGTTTACCACCTTTCAGAGAGCTTCACTTATTTAGATGGCCCACCTGCTAGATGTGGCGAACTAGCAAGGCAGCTAGCTAATAACAACTGTAAAACCCCACTGATCCTAGCCACATAGTTTGTTTTATCTTCTTGAAAAGCTAAAATTGTAATATTGCGGTACGTGGTACTCCAGCAAGACGTATGCTTCAAGCTTCCTAATTGCGTCTCGTCGCATCTGCTTCAAAATAAAACATGACTTTATGCGTCGACAAAGATGGGTTGTATCACTTCTATCGAACTGGTATTCGATGAAGACATCCTCGTGTAATAACGATGACAGGGGTAGAAAGCGAAAATAACAAGAGCAAACCAGCTCGCCTGTATCACACAAAAATTAGTACTGACGAATGAATGGTCCAGATACTAGCGAATACAGTAGTTAGGTTCAGGTTCAAACGTATTCACCAACATGAAAAATCAAAACAATTGTCTTATTGGCATAGGATCCTACACAGCGATATCAGAAAGAGGACATCAATCAAACCACAGATGCAGGTTGCTAGCTGAATATCCAGCACGCAAAACCTATGCTGAAACAATTTGCTAGATACCCGAGTAAAATATACTTTAACTAACGTTGGCGACAACTATCGAACTTATCTATCAAGAGAACAAGCATTCAGTTGTTGGCACTAACTTTACGTTAGATGCCACATTTAAACTGTAAATTCAGCCACGAAATCAGCCAGCTAGATTCTCAATTTACGTGGTCGACAAGGGAGAAAGTGTTATTACTAGCTGCTGTGGAAACCGGTGCTACTTGATAGCGAGTTGGCCAGTAGATAGCTGAATTTGAGTTAGTTAATATACGAAGCATATGTACCAAACTAGCGCTAGCTAACACAACCGCTTTATCGCAACGACACGAAACCCACTCATCCAGTTCGCTAGCTAGCTCGCCATCTCAGTAAGGTAACGAATCCTGATCTTCAGCCAAATCCATGTTATTTCACAAGAGACCAACGAAACCGCACAAAATTAGCCATAGTCATTTATTTCACCCCAGTGTGTGGGCTTTGGTATGGAGACAGTGGCTAGCTAGCTAGCTATAATGGGGGAGGGGGCGTTGGAGGAAATTGGCTAGTTAAGTTAACCTTAGCTTGGTAACCGTCCACGGTCCCTCGCGACCGAGTCTTCAACTAGAAGTTTAATATTTTTTTTCGATCAACAGCTTGCCAACTAGCTGACGAACAGGCAATGAAATATAAACGAAGAACCTAAGTACATATAACTTGGTAATATTTGCTGCCCGTCAGTGACTTCCTCCGTAAAGTTGTAACCATCAAACGTTTCTGCTCCTCAATCAGCACAAGCCGCAGCTGAGATCTGTGCATTCGACAGACTGACGATGCGGGAGAACGTTTGATATCCTGTTTGTTTACGGTCCTCCAAGAGGCACCGATGTCCTCTTGTTATCCCTTTTGAGTCCGAATAAGAACAGTTGACTTTACTCCATTTCGCTGACTGTGTTGTGTATTCTCAGAAACAAGCCCTACCTAATTGTAAAAGCCCCACTTCCTCCAACTGCGACTAAGCATCCTGGAAAACATGTAATGGAGCAGGACCACTCATGGACGCGGACCTAGATGATTATAAATGCCCTATTACGATTTGAATCAAATTAAAACCATTATATAAAATGAGCAGTATTTTGTTTAGCTTTATATGTTTTATTTTTAACAGTGTTAACTGCAAATGAAGATTACATAATAGGATCAAAGAGGAGGTCGGTAGGCTGTCATTATGGGCATCTTTTAATTAATATTACATGAATATTATATAACAGACACTTCTGGGTGATAACTTGCTGCATTAAGTACTACAGTGCATCTCCTCATGGACTGCACCAGATTTGCCAGTTCTTGCTGTGAGATGTTACCCCACTCTTCCACCAAGGCACCTGCAAGTTCACAGACATTTCTGGGGGGAATGGCCCTAACCCTCACCCTCAGATCCAACAGGTCCCATACGTGCTCAATGGGACTGAGATCCGGGCTCTTCGCTGGCCATGGCAGAACACTGAAAGTTATTGGAAACTTATTCAATGTTATAAATTGTTCATATGTAAGAATATTACCCCTGTTGTCAAAAACATCAAGAACAAAGTCAATATTCCTCCCATGCCAGCTGAGGTAGAACAATGACTTATTCCTTACAGTTTTGTTTGAATTATTCCACAAAATAGCTTTATGTGGGGAAAAATTGTGCAGGAAACATATTTTCCTGGCCATTAAAGCTTGTTGGTGAAACCTAGCCAATTTAGCGGGTAATCTTTCAGGAATATAATTACATTTCAGTAAAAAACGAAGACCTCCCAACTTAAACACATTATTTGGAATGAAATACCATATTGATTCAGTATTGATCAAACATCTTTTCAACCAGTTGATCTGGAAAGTGTTATTTATGTCACAAAACCCAACACTTCCAGACCTTCAGCTCTTTTATTACAGAGGACTGACTTCTTTAGTTTGTGAGACTTATTTTTCCAGATGAAGTCAAGAAATGTCTTGTTGATCTCTTTACAATTAGAGGGATTTACAAATAAAGATAATGAGGGGTACACAAAGCGAGACAGTCCCTCTACCTTGGACAGAAGTACTCTCCCAAGTATAGTAAGATCCCTTTGTACCAAATTATTAAATATATTTTTTGTTTTCTTAATTTTAGGAGAGAAATTCATATGTTGTCTGACTAGGTGGTTTTTTGACAGATGTATTCCTAAATATTTAACACAGTCCTTTACAGGAATATCTTCTATTTATTTATCATCAGAGTCATATAAACATAAGATTTCACATTTAGAAACGTTCAGTTTTAATCCTGATGCAATAGAAAATGCAGTTATAGCATTAAGGGCATGTGCGACCTGGTCTTTGTCTCTTAAAAAAGAGTAGTATCATCAGCCAGTTGGGAAATTTTGATTCCTTTATTAAAAATGGTTAAGCCATACAGATATGCATTATTCAGAATATCTAGAGATAGAAGTTCCACAACCAAAATTAATAAAAATGGCGAAATTGGGCATCCCTGTCATACACTTCTGTTGATACTGAATCTTTTGGATGTATTAAGGTTTTGTAACACAGAACTATTTATATCTTTGCAAAACATGCAAATTATTTGATAAAATTTTCACCGAAGCCAAAGAGTTTAAATGGCCTAAAGAGAAATGAATGTTCAATTATGTCAAAGGCTTTACAGATGTCCAAAAATTAGACAACCGCATCTGAGTCATTTGCATCTGAATAATCTAGAAGGTCCAAGAATAAACAAATGTTTGAGGTTATGTGACGACCCTTCATAAATCCTGTTTGAGTCTCATTTATAATGGTATCTATTCCGTTCTTTAATATTTTGGCATAAACCAGAGCAATACATTTCTAATCAACATTGAGAGAAGGATCTTTATCGGGCTTCGGAATCAGTGAAATAAGGCCCTGTTTCATAGTGGAGACCATTTCCCCATTTTCAATGCAATCTTGAAACATAAAAAATAGGGTCTTCTAGTAACTCTCAAAACTGTCTATAGAACTCAACTGACAGGCCATCGGGGCCAGGTGTCGTCAATATGATGTGTGTGATTCTATTCAGCAATGTGCGTCATCGCACCGTTATATTTGATTTAACCAATCTGTGTTTTATTATGATATTTAACTTTTTTAGAGGCATCACTGGAGATGTAGCGCCGCCTGCCGGCCAGTGAAGGTATTATTGTCAGAAGTACTCAAACACGTCTAAATATCCCTCTGTTTATTTGTTTGTTTGTTTATTTATTTAATTGTTTGTTTGTTTGTCTCTAGCTATATTTATCTCATAGTACCATTTAATCTACAGTTGACATACATTCAGAGAGGCAGAAGCATGGATGGTAGGTCAGTGAGGTTTTAGAAAGACAGTTTATTAAGCATTGGGTAGCAGTGGGGATAAGCTTGGGGTAACGGGTGAAATTACTGCTGAATGCGGCGGATGGACTGGATCTGAGGGGTCTGGGAGTGGGAGCCGAACTCCCTGAAGTGCTTGTACTCGCCGCAGTGACGGTCACACTCCATGATGTACTGGTAGCCACGGTATCCGGGGTATTGGTAGCACACAAAACTGTTAGGTAGAGAGACAGAGAGATTTCAGATTCAGTTGGCGGTAATGGATACTATGAGGCTAGGGGAGTAGTAAAAAATGAAATAGGAGAGAGATTCATAGAGAATGTAACAGAGAGGGGCAGATTGGAGTGGGAGCTTGAGAGTGAGTGTAGTATTACGTGTTTTACTTTTCTATTATTTCTATATTTTCTTTCTCTCTGCATTGTTGGGAAGGACCGTAAGTAAGCATTTCACTGTTCGTCTACACCTGTTGTTTACAAAGCATGTGACAAATAACATGTGATTTGATTTGAGAGAGGGAGAGAGGGTGGGAGACAGGGTGAGAGGGAGATTGACTGTGTTAAAGGCTGGCTACTCACGCTCCAGACTGGATCCTGAGGGAGCCGACCTCGTTGTTGCACCAGCCCATGGCCTGAAGGGAGGGGTAGTCGTCACTCAGCTCGCCCTTACGACCCAGGAAGTTCTCGCGCTCATAGATGGTCATACGGCACTCCCTGTGGTTCTGGAGGGGAGAGGATGTCAGTTAGTCAGTCAAGAGGAAGAGTGTAGAATAGATAGTGGTAGAAAGAGATATGGATAGAGAGAGTGGTGGTTGTGTTACTCACAGCGCAGGCAATGGGCCTGAAGGAGGTCATCCTCTCTATGTGGTAGGCATTGCTACCACTAAAGGCATCGCACTGGGGGTACTCTCCTCTCTCCAGCACAAACTGCTGGCCCTGGTAGGAAGCATGCTCATAGCCAACCCAACTATACGAGCGAGAGGGAGAAAGGGAAGAAGTAAGAGGTCATCATTTTCCCTCAGCTTCTCTAGATCAATAGTTCTGAAGACTGAAACCAGCGAGTGGAAGGTCTGTTTTGAGTGTTTCTGCGGGTGGGGATTTGAAGTGGGGATTTGTGTGTAAGTACTCACGCTCCACTCTCCACCCTGAGGGAGCGCACAGTCTCGAACCCGAACTCCATCACATTGCAGCACTCTGAGGTGAACTCATGCCGACGGCCCTGGAAGCACTCCTCGTCGAAGACAATGATCTGAGAGGGACAGACAGAGAGAGAGAGACGTGGGTTACATACTGTATCTATTTACCTGGACAGGTTCAAGCTGAGGTTTGTGTGCAGAACGGGAGGCTGCTGAGGGGAGGACGGCTTATAATAATGTCTGGAATGGAATAAATGGAATGGTATCAAACACGTGGAAACCATGTGCTTGACACGTTCGATAAGTGCCATTCATTCCGTTCCAGACATCACTATTAGCCCGTCCTCCCCAATTAAGGTGCCACCAGCCGCCTGTGTTGTGCAGCCGTAAGTGTCTCTACAACTCCCTCTTTAGAGTTAATATGGTCTGTGATTTGTCTAAATTCGTGCAGGGTGTAATGTGTTCAGCGGGAACAGACAGAGTGTGTCTAGACCCGACTCTGCTGTTGACCGAACAGACTCGTGTGATAAACGGTTTGTCCTGAGCTCAGGTTGTCACANAGAGAGAGAGAGAGAGAGAGAGAGAGAGAGAGAAGGAGAGAGAGAGAGAGAGAAGGAGCGAGAGAGAGGGAGGGAGGGAGGGAGAGAGAGAGAGAGAGAAAGGGAAGAAGTCAGAGATTGCGTGGAGATCATCATTTCCCCCGGCTTCTCTGAGCAATAGTTCTAAAGTGAAACCATACAGTGCTAGGTGAGTGTGTCTGTGTGTGTATGTGGATTTGTGTGTGTTTTTTACTCACGCTCCACTCTCAATCCTGAGGGAGCGCACGGTCTCAAAACCAAACTCCATCACATTGCAGCACTCGGAGGTGAACTCATGCCGACGGCCCTGGAAGCACTCCTCGTCGAAGACAATGATCTGAGAGGGGCAGAGAGAGAGACATGAATTACATACTCTATCTATCTATTTACCTGGACAGGTTAAAGCTGAGGTTTGGGTGCAGCCACAAGTATCTCTACAACCCTCTTTAAAGCTGTGCTATTGGTCAATTTGGTTCCAATAACAGTTACATGAACCTGGATAAATGGACCAATCATATGAGACAATGGTAATGCAATGTGGTCTGTTCTGTCTAAATTTGGGCAGGGTGTAATCTGTTCAGCTGGAACAGAAATAGTGTGTCTAGACCCGAGCCTGTTGTTATGACAGAACAGCCTCCTGTGATAAACGGTGTGTCCTGAGCTCAGCCTGTTTCTCACACAGCCCTCTGTTAAAGAGCTTTCCTGAACACACAGGCAGGCTATGCTCAAATACTTTACAAATCCATCCTTCCTTCCCCTCTTCCTTCCTTGGGGTAATCACTGTTCTGCCCTGGCTGGATAGATGGAAGTACACTACATTCCTTTCAGATCATTGACTACTGCAAGAAAGGATGAATTGTAGAAGTTTTGAAACAGGGCCAGAGCAGACCTTTATATAATGCATTGAGCTGTGCTGTCATCCATACACTCAGTTAATCAGTCTCACATACCTTCCAGTGGCCGGAGAACTTGGTACAATGGTGAGTCATCTTGTCTGGAATGAGAGAGGACAGATAGTGGACTGTTATAAACAATTGTAGTCTTGCAAAGTGCAGAATGTTACATTTGTGCAATGTACAACTCGTGATGCTAGATAGACTGCTGAGAATTTCTTTCCCACACATTCATACTCATATCACACACACACACACACACACACACACACACACACACACACACACACACACACACACACACACACACACACACACACACACACACACACACACACACACACACACACACACACACACACACTCTTTCTTCTCACATTATTAACACACATACACGGTGCCCCAGACACACAACAATGTTTAGAAACAAAGTTTGCCCATATCAAAAAATACTGAGCATCAAACAAATATATGGGTGAAAATTAAAACACAAAAACAAATAAAATAGCTGGTGGAGGGAGAAAATGGAGAAGCATTGTGCTTCAAACCCCAGAATAGTTTCCAATGGCAGGTTAGCACAGCAGGACTCCATCCATGTGTGTAAACTATTCATACTCTACGACCACAGCTACGCTATGCTACGCTGCATGGCCTGCTTTTGTACTGAAAAGGCCTGTACAGCGCCAATGCTCTAGAATGTGGAAAGGCTGGTTTAGCTTTGTATGCAGGGCTAAAAGGCTTGATTTAACTATGTGTTGTTCGGAGCTGAAACGCCTGTGAGGCTAGTATCCCAGCGAGCCTAAAAGCATGAGCTGTGGAGCAACTGGCCTGGACAGCAGGAACATTGTGTGAGGCTGGATTGAAATGATCAGCAGCTATTTACACATCCCCCGAATGAGGAAAGTCCAGCTGGCCAGGGTCCATATCCAGGATACTACTCTGTCTATTTTTCCCTTTTTTTCCTGTGTCGATCTAACCATTTTTCTCTCTATTTACCCCCTTTTTCCTCTTTTTCTCCTCTCTCCATCTCTCTTTCTCTGTCTATCCTATGTCTGCCCCTGGTCTCTGTTTCCGCCACCCAGAGTTAGGCCTTTGGGCCTGCTTGGCTGCAGTGTGAAGTGGTGGGGGACAGACCAAGTCAGTATGGGGCCTGCTACCCTACCCTGGGTACTCTGCCCCGCTCAACCTGCCTGCTTGCCTGCCTGGCTTGCTGGGTGGATGGTCAGGCTGGTGCTGGGTGGGACAGATGGACTCACCTTGCTTTGATGCCCTTGGCTGTCCTGGAATGAGAGTGAGAGGACTCCCCCACCCTTTTAAAGCCTCCCCTGGCAAAGGGCCACGCTGAAAGCCCCGGCTCAGCAGCGGGGAGGGGCCTCTCTTTGTCCCACCGACAAAAGCAGGGTTAATCTATAGAGGGCCAGAAGTGCAGACACCACAGTATCACCCAGGGCAGGGACCAGATATGGGGAGGAGAGAAGGGCACTTAGAGAGCATGTCAAGGGGCGAGGAGGAGGGGAGGGGGATGCCCTCAAAGCCATGTACAGTAGCCTACACTGTTGATTTCTCTCTCTCACACTTCCTCTCTCTTCCTAACCATCTCTCCCTTTCAACCTTCTCTATTTCTATCATTCACACCTCACGTTTTCTTATGAGGAAGTAAACTAGCTAGCTGTGTCCCCAAAGCCTAATGGATGACCCTCTCCTACCTCTCCTCTCTGTTGACAAGCTTGTCATGTCCTTTACTCACCTTTAGAGAGACCTGTCTGTTTCTCTGTCTGCTCACCTGTCTGTCACACTCTGGTTCACCTCACCTGCTCTGCTACAGTCACTGTCTCCTATTAACCCCCAAAAAACAAAATACTGTATCTATATACAGTGCATTCGGAAAGTATAAAACCTCTTGACTTTTTCTAGATATAGTTACGTTACAGCCTTATTCTAAAATGGATAAAATACATTTCTTCCCTCATCAATCTACACACAATACCCCATAATGACAAAGCGAAAACAGGTTTTTAGAAACATAAATACCTTATTTACATAAGCATTCAGACCCTTGTCTATGAGACTCGAAATTGAGCTCATCATCCTTGAGATGTTCTACAACTTGGAGTCCACCTGTGGTAAATTCAATTGATTGGACATTATTTGGAAAGGTACACAACTGTCTATATAAGGCCCCACAGTTGACAATGCATGTCAGAGCAAAAACCAAGCCATGAGGTCGAAGGAATTGTCCGTAGGTTTTTAGACATTTTTTTAAATGTATTCCAAATAAAAAAAACAGAAATATAACATTTACATAAGTATTCAGACACTTTACTCAGTACTTTGTTGAAGCACCTTTGGCAGCGATTACAGCCTTGAGTCTTCTTGGGGATGATGCTACAAGCTTGGCACACCTGTATTTGGGGAGTTTCTCCCATTCTTCTCTGCAGATCATCTCAAGCTCTGTCAGGTTGGATGGGGAGCGTTGCTGCACAGCTATTTTCAGGTCTCTCCAGAGATTGGATCGGGTTCAAGTCCAGGTTCTGGCTTGGCTACTCAAGGACATTCAGAGACTTGTCCTGATGCCGCTCCTACATTGTCTTGGCTGTGTGCTTAGGGTTGTTGTCCTGTTGGAAGGTGAAGCTTCACCCCAGTCTGACGTCCTGAGCGCTCTGGAGCAGGTTTTCATCAAGGATCTCTCTGTACTTTGCTCCGTTCATCTTTCCCTCGATCCTGACTAGTCTCCCTGTCCCTGTCCCTGCCGCTGAAAAACATCCCCACGGCATGATGCTGCCACCACCATGCTTCACCGTAGGGATGGTAACAGGTTTCCTCCAGATGTGACACTTGGCATTCAGGCCAAATAGTTCAATCTTGGTTTCATCAGACCAGAGAATCTTGTTTCTCATGGTCTGAGAGTCCTTTAGGGGCCTTTTAGCAAACTCCAAGTGGGCTGTCATGTGCCTTTTACTGAGGAGTGGCTTCCATCTGGACACTCTACCATAAAGGCCTGATTGGTGGAGTGCTGCAGAGATGGTTGTCCTTCTGGAAGGTTCTCCCATCTTCACAGAGGAACTCTGGAGCTCTGTCAGAGTGACCATCGGGTTCTTGCTCACCTCCCTGGCCAAGGCCCTTCTCTGCCGATTGCTCTGTTTGGCCAGGCAGCCAGCTCGAGGAAGAGTCTTGGTTGTTCCAAACTTCTTCCATTTAAGAATGATGGAAGCCACTGTGTTCTTGGGGGACCTTTGATGCTGCAGCAATTTTTTGGTATACTTCCCCAGATCTGTGCCTCTACACAATCCTGTCTCAGAGCTCTACGGACAATTCCTTCGACCTCATGGCTTGGTTTTTGCTCTGACATTCACTGTCAACTTGGGGACCTTATATAGACAGGTGTGTGCCTTTCCAAATTATGTCCAATCAATTGAATTTACCACAGGTTGACTCCAATCAAGTTGTAGAAACATATCAAGGATGATCAATGGAAACAGGATGCACCTGAGCTCAATTTCTAGTCTTATAGCAAAGGGTCTGAATGCTTATGTATATAAGGTATTTCTGTTTTGTATTTTTAATACATTTGCCAACATTTCTAAAAACCACTTTGTCATTTTGGGGTATTGTTTGTAGATTGACGAGGGGGGAAAAGTATTTATTCCATTTTAGAATAAGGCTGTAACATAACAATATGTGGAAATAGTCAAGGGGTCTGAATATTTTCCGAATGCACTGTACCAACCATCCACAGGCTCCGATCAGAGAGAGGTAGGCTAGTGACAGTCCTGTCTCTGCTCTTCTCTCTGTTGACTACTGCTTGACTAGCCAGTCACTCTATTGTTAACACACACAGACACTTTTCTGGTACTGTACTGTACTGTACAGTGCTGCTGTGAGCTGATTCTAAAGCTATCTGGCTAGCATCAGCGCTACAGTATGGCCAGTGGTGGAAAAAGTACCCAGTTGTCATACTTGAGTAAAAGTAAAGATACCTCAATAGAAAATTACAAGTAAAAGTAAAAGTCACCCAGTAAAATACGACTTGAGTAAAAGTCTAAAACTATTTGGTTTTAAATATACTACATGTAATTGCTTAGGTATGTAAAAAAAAAAAGTGTAATTACTTAGGTATCAAAAGTAAAAGTATAAATAATTTAAGATTGCCTATATTAAGCAAACCCCACAATTTTCTTATTTTTTTAAATTTACGTTTAGCCAAGGACACACTCCAACGCTCAGACATCATTTACAAATGAAGCACGTGTGCTTATTGAGTCCGCCAGATCAGAGGTAGTAGGGACGACCAGAGATGTTCTCTTGATAAGTGCGGGAATTTGACAATTTCCTGCTAAGCATTTTAAATGTAATAAGTACTTTTCGGGGTGTCAGGAAAAATGTATGGAGTAAAAAGTATATTATTTTCTTTAGGAATGTAGTGAAGTAAAAGTAGTCAAAAATATAAAAAGTAAAGTACAGATACCCCATAAAACAACTTAAGTAGTACTTTAAAGTATTTTTACTGAAGTACTTTACATCACTGCTATGACTATGCTACCGCAATGTGGCTAATGCTAAATGTACTGTGTGTGGCTAACATAACCAGTCACACACTTTATGAACAAATGATACACCTTATAGCATAGTTTTCTCATGCCAAAACAACATGTGTTCCAGTGGCCTTTGGCAGTGATTACAGCTGTGAGTCTTTCTGGGTAAGTCTCTAAGAGCTTTGCACACCTGGATTGTAGAATATTTCCACATTATTATTTTTAGGATTGGTTGTTGATCATTGCTAGATAGACATTTTCAAGTATTGCCATAGATTTTCATGCCGATTTAAGTCAAAATTGTAACTAGCCCACTCAGGAACATTCAATGTTGTCTTGGTAAGCAACTCCAGTATATGCAGTACCAGTCAAAAGTTTGGACACACTTACTCATTCAAGGGTTTTTCTTTATTTTTACATTGTAGAATAATAGTGAAGACATCAAAACTATGAAATAACACATATGGATTCATGTAGTAATTAAAAAAGTCAAAATACATTTCATATTTGAGATTTTTCAAAGTAGCCACCCTTTGCCTTGATGACAGCTTTGCACACACTTGGCATTCTCTCAACCAGCTTCATGAGGTGTCAGGAATGCATTTCAATTAACAAGTCTGCCTTGTAAAAAAGTTAATTTGTGGAATTTCTTCCCTTCTTAATGTGTTTGAACCAATCATTTGTGTTGTGACAAGGTAGGGGTGGCATACAGAAGATAGCCCTATTTGGTAAAAGACCATGTCCATATTATGGCAAGAACAGCTCAAATAAGCAAATAGAAACGACAGTCCATCATTACTTTAAGACATGAAGGTCAGTCAAGCCGGGAAATGTCAAGAACTTTGAACGTTTCTTCAAGTGCAGTCGCAAAAACCATCAAGCGCTATGATGAAACTGTCTCTCATGAGGACGCCCCAGGAAAGGAAGACCCAGAGTTACCTCTGCGGCAGAGGATAAATTAATTAGTTACCAGCCTCAGAAATTGAAGCCTAAATAAATGCTTCACAGAGTTCAAGTAACAGACACATCTATCATCAACTGTTCAGAGGAGACTGAGTGAATCAGGCCTTCATGGTCAAATTGCTGCAAAGAAAACTACTAAAGGACACCAATATAAGAAGAGCTTGCTTGGGCCAAGAAACAAAAGCAATGGCTTAGACCGGTGGAAATCTGTCCTTTGGTCTGATGAGTCCAAATTTGACATTTCTGGTTCCAACCGCTGTGTCTTTGTGAGATGCAGAGTGGTGAACGGATGATCTCCGCATGTGTGGTTCCCACCGTGAAGCATGGAGGAGGAGGTGTGATGGTGTTGGGGTGCTTTGCTGGTGACACTGTCTGTGATTTATTTAGAATTCAAGGCACACTTAACCAGCATGGCTACCAAGCATTCTGCAGCGATACGCCATCCCATCTGGTTTGCTCTGGTGGTACTATCATTTGTTTTTAATAGGACAATGACCCAACACACCTCCAGGCGGTGTAAGGGTTATTTGACCAAGAAGGAGAGTGATGGAGTGCCGCATCAGATGATCTTGCCTCCACAATCACCCGACCTCAACCCAATTGAGATGGTTTGGAATGAGTTGGACCGCAGAGTGAAGGAAAAGCAGGCAGAAAGTGCTCAGCATATATGTGGGAATTCTTCAAGACTGTTGGAAAAGCATTCCAGCTAAAGCTGGTTGAGAGAATGCCAAGAGTGTGTAAAGCTGTCATCAAGGCAAATGGTGGCTACTTTGAAGAATCTCAAATATAAATATATTTGGATTTGTTTAACACTTTCTTGGTCACTACATGATTCCATATGTATTATTTCATAGTTTTGATGTCTTCACTACTTTCTACAATGTAGAAAATAACAAAATAAAGAAAAACCCTTGAATGAGTGGTGTGTCCAAACTTTTGACTGGTATTGTATTTGGCCTTGTGTTTTGGGTTATTGTCTTGCTGAAAGGGGAATTTGTCTGTTGGAAAGCAGCCTTAACCAGATTTTCTCTAGGATTTTCCTGTGTTTATCTCTAATCTGTTAATTTTTTTCATAAAGAACTCCCTAGTCCCTGCCAATAAGAAGGAATACTTTCTGAAGCCAATGTGTCTGTCTGTCTGTCTGTTGTCTGTCTGTCTGTCGTCTGTCTGTCTGTCTGTCTGTCTGTGTCTGTCTGTCTGTCTGTCTGTCTGCTGTCTGTCTGTCTGTCTGTCCTACAGTTGAAGTGGAAGTTTACATACACTTAGGTTGGAGTCATCAAAACTCGTTTTTCAACCAATCCACAAATTTCTTGCTAACAAACTATAGTTTTGGTAAGTTGGTTAGGACATTGATTTCTTGCATGACACAAGTAATTTTTCCAACAATTGTTTCCAGACATATTACTTCACACTGTATCACAATTCCAGTGGGTCAGAAGTTTATGTACACTAAGTTGACTGTGCCTTTAAACAGCTTGGAATATTCCAGAAAATGATGTCATGGCTTTAGAAGCTTCTGATAGGCTAAGTGACATCATTTGAGTCAATTGGAGGTGTAGCTGTGGATGCATTTCAAGGCCTACCTTCAAACTCAGTGCCTCTTTGCTTGACATCATGGGAAAATCAAAAGAAATGAGGCCAAGACCATTTTTAGACCTCCACAAGTCTGGTTCATCCTTGGGAGCAATTTCCAAATGCCTGAAGGTACGACGTTTATCTGTACAAACAATAGTACGCAAGTATAAACACCATGGGACCACGCAGCCGTCATTCCGCCCAGGAAGGAGACGCATTCTGTCTCCTAAAGCATAACGTACTTGGGCGCGAAAAGTGCAAATCAATGCCAGAACAACAGCAAAGGACCTTGTGAAGATGCTGGAGGAAACAGGTACAAAAGTATCTATATCCACAGTAAAACGAGTCCTATATCGACATAACCTGAAAGGCCGCTCAGCAAGGAAGAAGCCACTGCTGCAAAACCGGCATAAAAAAGACAGACTACGGTTTGCAACTGCACATGGTGACAAAGATCATACTTTTTGGAGAAATGTCCTCTGGTCTGATGAAACAAAAATAGAACTGTTTGACTAAAATGACCATTGTTGTGTTTGGAGGAAAAAGGGGGAGGCTTGCAAGCCATCGAACGCCATCCCAACCGTGAAGCACGGGGGTGGCAGCAACTCAGTTTTTCACAATTCCTGACATTTAATCCTAGTAAAAATTCCCTGTTTTATGTCAGTTAGGATCACCACTTTATTTTAAGAATGTGAAATGTCCGAATAATAGTAGAGAGAATGATTTATTTCAGCTTTTATTTCTTTCATCACATTCCCAGTGAGTCAGAAGTTTACATACACTCAGTTAGTATTTGGTAGCATTGCCTTTAAAATGTTTATCTTGGGTCAAATGTTTCGGGTAGCCTTCCACAAGCTTCCCACAATAAGTTGGGTGAATTTTGGCCCTTTCCTCCTGACGGAGCTGGTGTAACTGAATCAGGTTTTGTAGGCCTCCTTGCTCGCACACACGTTTTCAGTTCTGCCCACAAATTTTCTAGAGTGTTGAGGTCAGGGCTTTGTGGCCACTCCAATACCTTGACTTTGTTGACCTTAAGCCATTTTGCCACAACTTTGGAAGTATGCTTGGGGTCATTGTCCATTTGGAAGACCCATTTGCGACCAAGCTTTAACTTCCTGACTGATGTCTTGAGATGTTGCTTCAATATATCTACATAATTTTCCTCCCTCATGAAGCCATCTATTTTGTGAAGTGCACCAGTCCCTCCTGCAGCAAAGCACCCCGACAACATGATGCTGCCAGGACATAATTTTCTGGAATTTTCCAAGCTGTTTAAAGGCACAGTCAACTTAGTTTATGTAAACTTCTGACCCACTGGAATTGTGATACAGTGAATTTTAAGTGAAATAATCTGTCTGTAAACAATTGTTGGAAAAATGACTTGTGTCATGCACAAAGTAGATGTCCTAACCGACTTGCCAAAACTATAGTTTGTTAACAAGAAATCTGTGGAGTGGTTGAAAATCGAGTTAATGACTCCAACGTAAGTGTATGTAAACTTCCGACTTCAACTGTATGTAATCAAGATATATTAGTGTTTTATTTTTTCATATATTCTTTTTACTAATGTTAGAATTTTTCCACTTCCACTTTGACAAAAAAATGACAATTAAATTCATTTTAATCCCACTTTATAGCACAACAAAATGTGGAAAAATTAAAGGGGTGTGAATACTTTCTGAAGGCACTGTATCTATCTAAATTTGTTAATTAACCAATCAAACAAACAATCAATCAATCTTTCAAGGATCACGATGCCCACAACATTGAAAAAGTAATCTTTATTCTTAAAACCATAACTTCATGATTATTGACATTGACCTATACAATGGAGGGACCTGTACTTGATTGGACAATGTGTGTAGAACATGAACACTTTCCATAAAGACCTGTGGTGAGGGGGTAGAGGGAGATGGGGGGTAAGGAAAGAGGAGAAAGAAGAGAGTAGTAGAGAGGAGAAAAGACAAGGATTAAGGCTTTGTCAGTGTCCTACAGGCTCTACTATTTCTCCTCTCTCTTCCTTTTCTCCATCTCATCCTCCTTTAACACCCTTTTCTGTGTTTCAAAATGCTGTGTGATACTGTCTGTATATTAGCATTATATCCATGTAAAACATGTGTGGGAGACAGACAGACAGACAGTGCTGTGAGACATTATCACCTGGTTACATGTCCTTTACATCTTCTCCGATAATAATTATAATAAATAAATATGAATAGTGATCATAACTTTATTCATAAACTACTTTTCACACATTGTGCTTGGAACTACATAGAAGAAGAAGTAGAAACAGAGTAAATCAGTTATGGCTATACCATGTAAAGTTTTTCCTGTTAGAGTAAGAGAAAGATAAGAGAGAAACACTGTGTGTGTGTGTGTCTGCGTGTCTGTACATGAGTGCATGCATGTGTGTCTGCGTGTGTGTGTGCATGCAGCTGCGTGTGTATGTGTTAGAGGATTAACTCCTTGCGCCCTTCAAGTCTATGCATTCCTGTTCTCTATATGCTGCTATAGTTTACAGGCCCAGCGCACTAACAGAGGGGAAAGTGCCATTGTCAGGGCTTTCCATTGACAGTAAAGTGCTTACATGCAGCACGGGGGAGGAGGGGGCTTCTGGGTGATGCGATGACCTGGGGTGCTTTGGTCCAGATCAACTCTGATGACACTTGTGTTTTTATTGTCCTGCGAGCCCCGGCGTTCGGCCCTTGCCAGGGTATAAAAGCTAGGGCTCTCCACTGAGGGGGCCAGCACGAGCCAGCCTACCCCACACGGCACTACAAGCTGTACACGCAGGTAAGGACACACCCCACCCACACACACAATCCACAGCGGCAAACAGTACACAAGGGCCCACTCCTCTCAGCCTACAATGCCTGGGTGTGTCACCCTCGAGCGGGGCAGAGCCCCTAACAGAGGCCCAGGCCTCAGGGCCTACATGAGGCACTCAGACCCCAGGCTGGATTGCTACATTGGATGGTTACTTTCTTATTGGTGATTCTGATCCATCCTATGGAAGTGTGTGGCCTCTGTGTCCTGCCTCAGTTATTTACAAAAATAAAATAGTAACACACAATCAACACACATTCACTCTGCAGTAAGAACATTGATACCACACCTTTACCTGATTGTGTTTTGACTGTTTTTACATGTATTTCTCCTTGTCCCTCTTTCTCTCAATCTATCTCTCTATCTCCCCTACATTCTCTCTTTCCCTCTCTTTACTTGCATCTCTATCCTCCTCACTCGCCCTCTTTCCGTCAATCCTCTCTTTTACTGTCTCTGCCTGCTCCACCCTCTCTTTCCTCTGACATCCCTCTCCTCGCCCTGTCCCCTCTCTCCAATCCCTTTCCTTGCCCCCTCTCTTCCCACACTCATCTCTCCATTCCCTCCCTCCATTGTCCCTCCCTCTACCCCTTCTCCCTCCATACTTTCCATCTCCCTCCCGCTCTCTGTCAGAATCTCCTGATCCCTCACCATGTCTCAGACCGCCAAGTCCGCCTCCAGTCAGGGCACTGATGCCAAGGACAAGGGAGCCCCTGCCCCCGCTGCCACCAGCAAGGCCACCAAGACCGGAGACCCTGGCATGGGAAACTTCAAAGTGAGTCACCACATCACCATTATATATAGACACAGCCCACTTGGCACAGGAGCTGGATTCAAATTGTAACTGCAGAAAAAAAGAGTAATGTCCACCCATTGTGTGGGAGCAGCAAACAGTCTAAAGTTAGCCATTTGCCTTTAGCCTTTATTTGACCAGGGTTAATTGACTATGGCTAGAGCATTATACAGGAGGTTTGTTGTGATTGGAAACATTGCTACTCAGTCAGTGGGTCTTAAGATGACCCCAGACATCTTACAGCCTTCACAGCAGTACAGGGGGCTTTGGGTTTAGTGGAAGGAAGCTCCTGTCCAGGTAGTCAGAGTGATAATGGAGCTTTCTAACTGATTGATAGATTGAGTTACTGTAGTTACCAGCCCCAACTGTAAAGGGCTCTGAGTCCTACAGTAGTTACAAACCTGCAGTAGTAAAAGGCACCATATTCATTCTAATTCTATGGTAAAATGGCAAATATAGAATACAATATTTCTGGAAGAAGGACAGTGTCTCACCCTTGACCTCTCCCGTTGATGATGTCATCTAACCTCTGACCCCTGCAGATCATGCTGTTCGACCAGGAGAACTTCCAGGGCAGAATGATGGAGATCCAGAACGAGTGCATGAACGTGTGTGAACGCGGCATGGACAGAGTGCGCAGTATCATCGTTGAGTGCGGCCCGTAAGTGGACACACACACCTACAGGGCAAGATTACACACACACACACACACATACACACCTACAGGACACAATCACACACAAAGCAATCAACTCTACATGCTAGTCCAACACACAGGAAGACAAACTCACTGAGCTCAAACATTTGAGCCCAAACACTGATGCTGTCATTTTTCGTGGCCCTTCACGCTCATTCCATTTTGACCCGTCTTCTAATCCCTCTCCCCCCTCCCCCTTGTCCCCGGCGGCCCCCCCCTCCCGGCGGCCCCCCCTCTCCAGCTTTGTTGCCTTTGAGCAGACTAACTTCCGTGGGGAGATGTTTATCCTGGAGAAGGGAGAGTACCCTCGCTGGGATACCTGGAGCAACTCTTACCGTAGCGACTGCCTCATGTCCCTCAGGCCCATCCGCATGGTGAGGAAC
>NW_019942909.1:0-48600 GCF_002910315.2 Salvelinus sp. IW2-2015 | reverse complement strand
TGTGTGTGTGTGTGTGATCTTTCCCTGTAGGTGTGTGTGTGTGTGTGTGTGTGAATCTTTCCCTGTAGGTGTGTCTGTGTGTGTGTGTGTGTGTGTGATCTTTCCCTGTAGGTGTGTGTGTGTGTGATCTGTAGGTGTATGTGTGTGTGTGTGATCTTTCCCTGTGGTGTGTGTGTGTGTGTGATCTTTCCCTGTAGGTGTATGTTGTGTGGTGTGTGTGTGTGTGTGTGTGTGATCTTTCCCTGTAGGTGTAGTGTGTGTGTGTGTGATCTTTCCCTGTAGGTGTATGGTGTGTGTGTGTGTGTGTGATCTTTCCTGTAGGTGTATGTGTGTGTGTGTGATCTTTCCCTGTAGGTGTATGTGTGTGTGTGTGATCTTTCCCTGTAGGTGTATGTATGTGGTGTGTGGTGTGTGTGTGATCTTTCCCTGTAGGTGTATGTATGTATGTATGTATGTGTGTGTGTGTGTGTGTGTTGTTGTGGTGTGTGTTGTGTGTGTGTGTGTGTGTGTGTGTGATCTTTCCTGTAGGTGTATGTGTGTGTGTGTGTGTGTGTGTGTGTGTGGTGTGTGATCTTTTCCTGTAGGTGTGTGTTGTGTGTGTGTGTGTGTGTGTGTGTGGTGTGTGTGTGTGTGTGTGTGTGTCTGTGTGTGTGTGTGTGTGGTGTGTGTTCTTTCCCTGTAGGTGTATGTATGTGTGTGTGTGTGATCTTTCCCTGTAGGTGTGTGTGATCTTTCCCTGTAGGTGTGTGTGTGTGTGATCTTTCCCTTGTAGGTGTATGTGTGTGTGTGTGTGTGTGTGTGATTTTCCTGTAGGTGTATGTGTGTGTGTGTGTGTGTGATCTTTCCCTGTAAGTGTGTGTGTGTGTGTGTGTGTGTGTGTGTGTGTGTGTGTGTGTGTGTGTGTGTGTGTGGTGTGTGTGTGTGTGTGTGTGTGGTGTGTGTGTGTGTGTGTGTGTGTGTGTGTGTGTGTGTGTGTGTGTGTGATCTTTCCCTGTAGGTGTATGTGTCCACTTACGGGCCGCACTCAACGATGATACTGCGCACTCTCTCCATGCCGCGGTCACACACGTTCATGCACTCGTTCTGGATCTCCATCATTCTGCCCTGGAAGTTCTCCTGGTCGAACAGCATGATCTGCAGGGGTCAGAGGTTAGATGACATCATCAACGGGAGAGGTCAAGGGTGAGACCCTGTCCTTCTTCCAGAAATATTGTATTCTATATTTGCCATTTTACCATAGAATTAGAATGAATATGGTGCCTTTTACTACTGCAGGTTTGTAACTACTGTAGGACTCAGAGCCCTTTACAGTTGGGGCTGGTAACTACAGTAACTCAATCTATCAATCAGTTAGAAAGCTCCATTATCACTCTGACTACCTGGACAGGAGCTTCCTTCCACTAAACCCAAAGCCCCCTGTACTGCTGTGAAGGCTGTAAGATGTCTGGGGTCATCTTAAGACCCACTGACTGAGTAGCAATGTTTCCAATCACAACAAACCTCCCTGTATAATGCTCTAGCCATAGTCAATTAACCCTGGTCAAATAAAGGCTAAAGGCAAATGGCTAACTTTAGACTGTTTGCTGCTCCCACACAATGGGTGGCATTACTCTTTTTTTTGCAGTTCAATTTGAATCCAGCTCCTGTGCCAAGTGGCTGTGTCTATATATAAGTGGTGATGTGGTGACTCACTTTGAAGTTTCCCATGCCAGTCTCCGGTCTTGGTGGCCTTGCTGGTGGCAGCGGGGGCAGGGGCTCCCTTGTCCTTGGCATCAGTGCCCTGACTGGAGGCGGACTTGGCGGTCTGAGACATGGTGAGGGATCAGGAGATTCAAACAGAGAGAGGAGGGAGATGGAAAGTATGGAGGAGAAGGGGTAGAGGGAGGGACAATGGAGGAGGGAATGGAGAGATGAGTGTGGGAAGAGAGGGGGCAAGAAAGGGATTGGAGAGAGGGGACAGGGCGAGGAGAGGATGTCAGAGGAAAGAGAGGGTGGAGCAGGCAGAGACAGTAAAGAGAGGATTGAGGGAAAGAGGGCGAGTGAGGAGAGTAGAGATGACAGGTAAGAGAGGGAAAGAGAGAATAGTAGGGGAATAGAGAGATAAGATTGAGAGAAGATGGAGAAAGAGGGACAAGGAGAAAATACATGTAAAAACAGTCAAAACACACAATACGGGGTAAAGGTGTGGTATCAATGTTCTTACTGCAGAGTGGAATGTGTGTTTGATTGTGTGTTACTATTTTATTTTTGTAAATAACTGAGGCAGAGACACAGAGGCCCACACATTCCATAGGATGGATCAGAATCACCAATAAGAAGTAACCATCCAATGTAGCAATCCAGCCGGGGGGTCTGAGTGCCTCATGTAGGCCCTGAGGCTGCACACACACACACACACACACACACACCTACAGGGAAAGATCACACACACACACACACACACACACACGTATAGGGTATGATTACGCAATCAGTAAGCTCCACTGTAATCTAGTCCAAAACACAGGAACACTTTAACATCTGAGATCAAACACTGATCCTGTACTTTTTCACAGTTCTTCACACTCATTTCATCCCGTCTTCTAATCCCTCTCTCCCCCATCTCCCCCTTGTGCCCCCCCTGTCCCTGGTGGCCCCCCCTCTCCAGCTTTGTTGCCTTTGAGCAGACTAACTTCCGTGGGGAGATGTTCATCTTGGAGAAGGGAGAGTACCCTCGCTGGGATACCTGGAGCAACTCTTACCGTAGCGACTGCCTCATGTCCCTCAGGCCCATCCGCATGGTGAGGAACACACACACACACACTCACACGTTCGCATACACACATAGACTCATGCCAAACACACACACACACTCTCACATTTTCACACACACACACACACAAACATTCCCAACATGACAATGACAAAGGAGTTTGCTAAAGCAAAAACATCTGGTGACCAGGGCTAATACAGTAGCTAGTGGAATTAACCTCCAACAATGTACCCTGACATTCTCTCGCGTTCCTTCCCTGCCTTCCTTCCCTCTCTCCCTCCTTCCCTCATCAGGACAGCATGGAGCACAAGATCTGTCTGTTTGAGCTCTCCGACTTCAAGGGCAATAAGATGGAGATCCAGGAGGATGACGTGCCCACCCTCTGGGCGCACGGCTTCACTGACAGGGTGGGCAGCGTGAGGGTGCCCGGCGGAGTGTGAGTACACACACACACGCACGCACTCATCCTTATACACACACACCACATTTATATATTATATGTATCACAGCAGTAGGGCTACTCTGCTGCTGAGAACCTGGTTAAATAAACTGACAAATCATCAGCTATATCAGTGATAAAGCTCATATCTGCAGGAGAAGCTAGAAATAGAGTAGTAATACATTAGTAGCAGTATAGTGACATATGGCCCAGAGCCTAAGGCAGAGCTGCAGGTCCCTTGCCTTGTGCCTACAACATGAAGCCTTGTGGGAAGTGTCACGCTATAAAGGGAAGTATTCCATCAGTCATGGGGAGGACTGGGTTATGTTTGTGTGTCATAAAATATCAAAGGTACATTTATGACTGTAGAACTCCATTATATGACTTCATTTTAATCTAAAAACAGCCTAGAAATACTATAAATCTAAATATAGTGTAACTAAACTAAACTGACCCTCTCTCTCTCCAGGTGGGTGGGTTACCAGTACCCCGGATACAGAGGCTACCAGTACCTGTTTGAGTGTGGTGACTACAGACACTACAACGAGTTCTGTGCCTTCCAGCCCCAGATCCAGTCCATGCGTCGCGTCAGGGACATGCAGTTCCATCAGCGTGGTTGCTTCAACCTCACTTCCGCCAGCAAGTGAGTGAACTCTGGTGGACGGATGCTGTAACTGCAGCCAGCCCTCCCTCACTCAACCCGCCCAACAGGCGCTTTTTATTTCTCCAACCCTATCCCTCCTTTCCTTCCCTTCACCCACCCTCATCCCTCCATCCTAAAGGGATAGAATGACAGCATCGTACCAACTGGAACAACCTAAATGACTTTTTATGATGCCAAATAATAAACATGTTTTGAAAAACTTGAACTCCTTTTGCCTGGACTACTTTTATTCAGAGCCTGTGGCAACATTTTTACCACAGCATTTTGTGCTTCACTGTCTTTCTCTCTCTGTTTGTTATTCACTGTTTCTTTCTCTCTTTTCCCTTATGTCTGTCTGACTGCTTTCTCCCAATGTTTTGTCTTTCTCTGTCTCTCCCTCCTTCACTGTGTCCATCTCTCTCTCTCTTCCTTCTGTCCCTCTCCTCTCCATCTGTCCTGTTAGACTGAGAAAGGACCATCTGATTAGTGAGGGGTTAAAGGTTGAACACAGCCCCTCTCACCACTGACAGACAGCACAGTCCTCCTGTTTCTAAGCTATAGATTGAACAGTTTAAATTATTATTACCTAACCATGAGGATGCATGTAGATAAAGCTTGTATAAGGTTATTCAATGGGACCTTGAAATGTGTTTCCTATCTAGATCTATGACATAGGAGTTGTCAGTTTATGACAAAACACAACATTTTTGTGATTTAAAATGTTCACCTTTGAATTTCTGCCAATGGTCCCATAAAATGACCAAAGAAAAAGATGTAGACATGATAAATCATCATTAAAATGGGAAAATTATCAAATGAGCTCATTTTAGGCTACAACAGAGCATCCGATTGTTTTAACATCAGCCAGTTCTGCACATAAGGCTGCCGCTATACTGATGTAAATATGTAGCTAAATAATTCTGATAAGAAATGTAGGCTACCTTCTTGACCTACCCTAACTTAATCCAGTTGACTCTCCAATAGGAAAAATGTGTTTCTCCTTGCTCCCTCACAGATCTATGCGTGCTTTATTTCAAAGGGATATTGTATCCATTCCTTATGTCACAACTTACTGGAATACATTTGTCAATAATATCTGTTGGAAAAAAGTCTGGTTATTACCACACAAATACCTGCTTGTTAACAAGGTCAGAGGTCTCTTTCAGAGTGATCCTTAAGTATTACCCTGCGAATCATTACCTGAAGAAACTCAAAAATACATTAGCATAAACTGTACATTTTGTGTTGAGCATCCAGAAACAGTTTTGCATTTATTTTGGCATTGTCTACATGTAAAGAAATTATGGAAAGATACTCACAGTTTTATAATTGTTAATATTCTTGATGACTTTTGTTTGTTATGAGAGAATGTGCTGCTCGGTTTCCTTAACCATAGTAAAGATAAAGAAAAACAATTTTACCTCAAATCTAATTGTGCTAACGGGAAAATGTCATATTCATAAATGTAAATTCACGAATAAAAGACCACTCTTCCGTGTTTTCTATAAGGAATTAGAGCAGTACATTAAGACCATTCTACATTCTTCTAATAAGAAAGCTGTCACAGCAATCAATATGTGTTTCTTTTAAGGTCTTTGTATAATCTGTCATTTGTTGTACCCCCTAGCATATGTTATCATTGTCTGGTTGTATACTGGTTAATCTGCAATAAAAACATTTTTTTTTTTAAAGAAACGCAGTCTACATAACCATAACAAAAAGTACAGACGTCACTCGAACTATGTCACGTGGGTTGATAGCTACTCCAGCTGTCTGGTTTCGAGACAAGCATAAACATGGCAGCACTCTTCAAAGCTGGAAAAGGTCAGTACACAATCAATGCACAAACTATTGAAAAATGCTCCTTTGTCTCTCGAATACAAAGTGATATTGTACTTATTTTGTTTGTGTGTTGATCCTTCGACAATGAATAGACTGACAGTCATGTGCCGGGGTGCTAGCAAGCTAGCTACATTACTCGGCTAGTAGCTTATGCTAGTATTTGGTAATGAGCTAGCTAGCTAAAGACCAATGCTAAGTAACGACAGCTAGTTGCATATCGAGCTTTTAGTTGGCTTCTTAGCTAGCTAACCACCCCCAAAAACGATTGACAGCTTTTATGCATTACTAGAATGCTGCATTTGCAATGGCAGTAAATTAGTCTGGCTTTAGTTGAGCTAGTAATAGTTTGAGGCATTTGAACTTGAATGGGGTTAAGTAAGGACTGCAACCAGTTAACGTTAAGTAACCATTGTTTGCACTGACTTTTGTTGGGTGGTTAGCTATGTAATACACAGATTGTAATGAATCTATTCGCATTTCAAGGTATCGGGTTCGTTGTCCACCCGTGTTTTCTCGGAAAAACGCTCGCACTGAGATAAAGGTTAAAAGCGAGAGGACAGAGGTGACCTTTCACCTACACTGAACAAGAATATAAACTCAACATGTAAAGTGTTGGTCCCATGTTTCATGACTTGAAATAAAAGATCCCACACATTTTCCATATGAACAAAAATCTTTCTCTTAAATGTTGTGTACAAATTTTGTTTACATCCCTGTTAGTGAGCATTTCTCCTTTGCCAAGATAATCCATCAACCTGACAGGTGTGGCATATCAAGAAACTGAATAAACAGCATGATCATTACACAGATGCACCTTGTGCTGGGGACAATAAAAGGCCACTCTAAAATGTGTAGTTTTGTCACACAACACAATGCCACAGATGTCTCAAGTGTTGAGAAAGTGTGCAATTGCCATGCTGACTGCAGGAATGTTCACCAGAGCTGTTGCCAGAACTGAATGTTCATTTCTCTACCATAAACTGCCTCCAACATTGATTTAGAGAATTTGGGAGTACATCCAACCACTTCACAACCACAGACCATGTTTATGGTGTTGTGTGAGTGAGCAGTTTGCTGATGTCAATGTTGTGAATTAGGTGCCCCATGGTGGACTTATGGTATGGGCAGGCATGAGCTATGGACAAAAAACACAATAGCATTTTATCGACGGCAATTTGAATGCACAGAGATAACATGATGAGATCCTGAGGCCCATTGTCGTGCCATTCATCCGCTGCCATCACCTCATGTTTCAGCATGATAATGCTGATACCTATTGAGCATGTTTGGGATGCTCTGGATTGACGTGTATGACAGTCTGTTCCAGTTCCCGACAATATCCAGCAACTTCGCACAGCCATTGAAGAGGAGTGGAACAACATTCCACAGGCCACAATCAAAAGACTATTCAACTCTATGCAAAGGAGATGTCGCGCTGCATGAGACAAATCGCGGTGACACCCCTACCAACCGATGCATATGTGTATTCCCAGTCATCTGAAATCCATAGGTTAGGGCCTAATGAATTTATTTTAATTGACTGATTTCCTTTTATATGAACTGTAACTCTTAAATTGTTGAATGTTGCGTTTTATTTTTGTTCAGTATAGTGAATTTCTTTGGGATCGGTGTCCCGTCCATGGGACAGTTGCGCTAACGTAGGCTAATGTGATTAGCATTAGTAAGTAGCAAGAACATTTCCCAGGACAAATCTGATATTGGCAGAAAGCTTAAATTCTTGTTAATCTAACTGCACTGTCCAATTTACAGTAGCTATTACAGTGGAAGAATACCATGCTATTGTTTGAGGAGCATGCACAATTTTGAACAAAGTTATTTAATAAACAAATTAGGCACATTTGGGCAGTCTTGATACAACATTTTGACCAGAAATACAATGGTTCATTGGATCAGTCTAAACGTTGCACATACACTGCTGCCATCTAGTGGCAAATCTAAATTGCACCTGGGCTGGAATAATACATTATGGCCTTTCTCTTGCATTTCAAAGATGGTAGCTTTTACCAGATATATTGTGTTATATTCTCCTACATTCCTTTCACATTTCCACAAAGTTCAAAGTGTTTCCTTTCAAATGGTACCAATAATATGCATATCTTTGCTTCAGGTTCCGAGCTACAGGCAGTTAGATTTGGGTATTTCATTTTAGGCAAAATAAAATGTAAAGGGGCGGATCCTTTTAACAGCCGACCAATAAATCGATATAAACGGCTATCACGATTATTATTGCTATTATTTACTTCTTGAGGGAATTTGCAAAGTTAAATGACTAGTCATTTGCTACTGAATAATCTTTTTAGTTTACAAGTCACAGCCTACCTTCATCCAGGGCCTCTATTTTTTATATTTTACCAGGTAAGTTGACTGAACATATTCTCATTTACAGCAACAACCTGGGGAATAGTTACAGGGGAGAGGAGATGAATGAGCTAATTGTAAACTGGGGATGATTAGGTGACCGTGATGTTATGAGGGCCAGATTGGGAATTTAGCTAGAACACTGGGGATAACACCCTACTCTTACAATAAGTGCCATGTGATCTTAAGTGACCACAGAGTCAGGACACCCCATTTAACATCCCATAGATGGCACCCTACACAGGACAATGTCCCCAATCACTCCCCTGGGGCATTGGGATAGTTTTTTAGACCAGAGGAAAGGGTGCCTCCTGCTGGCCCTCCAACACCACTTTCAGCAGCATCTGGTCTCCCAACCAGGACCAACCCTGCTTAGCTTCAGAAGCAAGCCAGCAGTGGGATGCAGGGTGGTATGCTGCCGGTATTAACTTTATCAACATGCATCATCATCATTAGGTAATCTTCATGTCCAGTCTCCAACTTTTACCCCACAGGCAGGGGGTTGTCAGTGTGGTGAGATTTACCTAGCCAGTTATGTATTGTGGATGGTACTGTGTGTGTGCGTGCCAGGGACGTCACCAGGACCTTGCTTTTGGGGCCCTGAATGATTTTGGGTCAGCCCTGAATCTTTTGCGATGGTGTACATTTATTTTTTTGGGGTTTCAACTGAAAGCGCCGTTTAGTTCATAGAGCTATAGTTACGTGAAACTCAGTCATCCAACCGTTATAATCAAGGGTGTAGTGCTGCCAGTGCGCAGTGGAGCGATGCTTCGCCACTTCTCAGAATGGTTCTTTTTCGCAAGATCACTTCATGATTAATGAATATTGTACATAACAAACTTAATATAATAGCATAGATAATGTTAGGCTACTGTTATACCAAAAACACCACGTCATTTCTTATGACAGTTTAGGATGATTGTGCTGAAATGTAGATTATTATTATTTTTCTCGAATACAACTCAACAGCATGCGCTATAGGCTAAAATATTATTTTATTTCAACAAAATACAAGTTGCCGTGTTTAACTCTGTGCTAAAATTTTGTTAAACAATAGTTAGGCTACTTAGCCTACATCATTCAAGAAGATCTAAAACTTTTGACCGGTAGTGTAAATTTTGAACACCTACTCATTCAAGGGTTTTTCTTTTCTTTTGACTATTTTCTACATTGTAGAATAATAGTGAAGACATCAAAACTATGTAATAACACATATGGAATCATGTAGTGTACAAAAAAAGTGTTAAACAAATCAAAATATTTGAGATTCTTCAGTAAGCCACCCTTTGTCTTGATGACACCTTTGCACTCTTGGCATTCTCTCAACCAGCTTCACCTGGAATGCTTTTCCAACATTCTCAAACGAGTTCCCAGATGCTGAGCACTTGTTGGCTGCTTTTCTCCCAGTCCATGTGGCTGAAAAATATCCTCACAACATGATGCTGCCACCACCATGCTTCACCGTAGGAATGGTGCCAGGTTTCCTCCAGACATGACGCTTAGCATTCAGGCCAAAGAGTCCAGTCTTGGTTTCATCAGAACAGAGAATCTTGTTTCTCATGGTCAGAGTCCTTTTGGTTCCTTTTGGCAAACTCCAAGCGGGCTGTCGTGCCTTTTACTGAAGAGTGGCTTCCATCTGGCCACTCTACCATAATGTCCTGATTGGCGGAGTGCTGCAGAGATGGTTGTCCTTCTGGAAGTTTCTCCCATCTCCACAGAGGAACTCTGGAGCTCTGTCAGAGTGACCATCGGGTTCTTGGTCACCTCCCTTACCAAGGCCCTAATCCCCTGATTGCTCAGTTTGGCCGGGTGGACAGCTCTAGGAAGAGTCTTGGTGGTTCCAAACTTCTTCCATGTAAGAATGATGGAAGCCACTGTGTTCTTGGGGACCTTCAATGCCTGCAGACATTTTTTGGTACCCTTCCCCAGATCTGTGCCTCGACTCAATCCTGTCTCTGAACTCTACGGACAATTATTTCGACTTCATGGCTTGGTTTTTCCTCTGACATGCACTGTCAACTGTGGGACCTTTTTCATTGGCTTAATGCTATTAGTTTCATTTAAGATTTGGGTCATTCATTTTATTGATCTCTATGTCAATGTCAGTAACTTGTCATTTAGGTAATTTGTGTGGTATATAAAATATTATTGTATTGTCTCCATGTAACAGTATAACTGTAGTCCGTCCCCTCGCCCGGATCCGGGCGTGAACCAGGGACCCTCTGCACACATCAACAACAGTCACCCACGAAGCATCGTTACCCATCGCTCCACAAAAGCCGCGGCCCTTGCAGAGCAAGGGGAACCACTACTTCAAGGTTTCAGAGCAAGTGACGTCACCGACTGAAAGGCTGCTAGCGCGCACCACCGCTACCTAGCTAGCCATTTCACATCGGTTACATCCAGTCATGTAAAATGATCTAGCATTGCAATAAATTATTTTAGAAAAGGCAAACATTTTTCTCTGACCTGCAAACCCCTTAGCCCCTGGTCTTCGGGACTGATCCCTGAATGGTATGAAACTCTGGTGACGGCCCTGGTGCGGGTGTGTTGGGTCTATTTACAATGATTGGTTGTCACTCGGTCGACCTGGGCAGTTGTATTCATGTAACACTGTCTAACAGTCGAGTTATGATGTTGTGAATTCATGCTAGACATGAGCAGCTCTTACAATACTAAAGCCTTTCTCTCTCATGTCTTTCTCCCCCTTTCCAGCCCTGGGCCTGTGTGTCAGTGGCTGTAGGTCTCTGTCCTCTCTAGCTGAGCTACCAGAGATGCACCAGATGATGAGACAAACCTGTAGAGACTACGCAGACAGAGAGCTGGGTCCTATAGCTGGCAAACTTGACAAGGAACATCTCTTCCCAGTGCAACAGGTACACACACACACTAGTGATGCTCGGGTTGACTCACAACCCACAGTCCCCACGGTTATAGGCATGAGTAATTGAGTCCTCGATTGCATGTCAAAACTCGATCTTTGACCAGAGGGGATAAAAAATCCAATAAAATACTGTAAAATTATTTGGTGGAATGTGCTTTGTGGATTGAAACACACCCATTGTCTTGAAGACAATGTTAATTTGCTTTCTTTAGTGTTCCATTTGTACATGTGTATTTGCGGGGCACAACAAAAAGATTCCAAGGCAACACAGTTTTTCTCCCTAAATTCCCTTTCCCCTCCATATCTCTTTCACTCATTTGTGTTCTGACCACTCCCTCTACACACGTGTGCTGAGTTCACACACATTCTCCTGTTAGGCCTACAGAAATGCCTATACAAACTGGGCATAAAAAATGCCTCTGATGGGATACACAATCTACACTCCTTGCCAAATTAAGACAGTTTTATCACAAATTCAAAATGGACTGGTTGATTTGAAGTAGGTAAATATGTGTTCCAACAACAAGCTGCAGTTTAGGAATAATTGCATCCCGTCTATTTTCTGCTTTGGCTACTTTGCAAACTGCTAGTGCCATTTAGAATTAGCTAGCCCAGGCTATAACCCCCATAAACATAGACAGGTTCCACACCTGAAAATATGCTAAAATATTTGTTTGATAAAGACGGAGCGTATGTCATCGCAATAATTCATCACCATGCAGTGTTCAATGAGGAATTGTTATGCTAGTACTCGAACAGTCAAACGTCAAAATCCCATCGCTAACCCCGGTTATTTCCGCCGGAATGGTGGGTTTAGGGTCATGAAATATTGTGTGGGTGGCAGGCAGGTTGAATAAAGGGGGGGGGGGGGATGCATTAAAAATGCACAATTCTTGTGCAGTTCATATCTATAGGCTAAATTGAAGTTAATTTAATTATTTGTATGTCATTAGTGCGTGAGCCTGACTGTATGAGCGCCAAATACATGCCATTCGCCAAATGCTTTTTGAAACTTGCGCAGGGAAGCTCATCTGCGTGCTCATCATCCTCACCAGGGTCTTGACCTGACTGTAGTTCGGCGTCGTAACCGACTTAAGTGGGCAAATGCTCACCTTCAATGGCCACTGGCACGCTGGAGAAGTGTGCTCTTCACGATTGACAGCCGGTTTCAACTGTACCGGACAGATGGCAGACATCGTGTGTGGGCAAGCCGTTTGCTGATGTTAACGTTGAACAGAGTGCCCCATGGTGGGGTTATGGTATGGGCAGGCAGGCAGGCATAAACTACAGGCAACAAACACAATTGCATACTCACCAGACATGTCACCCATTGAGCATGTTTGGGATGCTCTGGATCAACATGTACGAAAGCATGTTCCTGCCAATATCCAGCAACTTCAAACAGCCATTGAAGAGGAGAGGGTCAACATTCCACAGACCACAATCAACAGGCTGATCAACTAGATGCGAAGGAGATGTTGTGCTGCATGAGGCAAATGGTGATCACACCAGATACTGACTGGTATTCTGATCCACTCCCCTACGTTTTTTAAGGTATCTGTGACCATTTCCCAGTCATTCGAAAGCCATAGATTAGGGCCTAATGAATTTATTCCGATTGACTCATTACCTTATATACTGTAACTCAGTAAAATCTTCATTGTTGCATTTATATTTTTGTTGTGTATTAACTCCTGCAGAATGAAGCATTTTATTGCATTACTGATACACCAAATGTACATTTTGAACAGGAGTGGAGAAATGATTTATTTATTTCAGCATCTTTAAGGTCATGACAGTCAATTGTTTGGATGATATTTGGATGAAACCAGATAAAAATATGCTGACCAAAGTATGAAAAATGAGTTGCTTCTACATTGATCATAAAGTTACTGAGGTGGATTATTAAGGGGATAGGGTGACATCACCCTAACTCATTTTAATACACCTATGGTAAGATTATATTCTCTTACCTAATTTAAATAAGTAGTACCGTCTTGTAACCAACACTGGAGAAGGTGTATTTGAGGAGTGCCATGGTTTATATAGCTAGGTAGCTACTCTACAGATGCCAACATTTGACTGTAGGGTGTCAGCAAATATAATTAAAAGTTTACGCTACTTATCTATGGCAGAGACACTTGTCTTCTTTCATCTGTGTCTGGTGTTAGCTAGTTACTGGCTAGCTAGGTCTTCAGCCAGCATTGAACAAAGGGGGGAAGGGTCGTTCAAAACTCTGACACAGTTGTCATGTCAACACATTCGTCAGTGCTCCTGTGAACTGCATCATAAGAGACATGCCGAATGGGAGATGTATAAAAGAAAAAGTGACACAATTTATGCAATTTCAATGTTTGAGTTGCTTTGTGTTTCACCAAATTAGCTTGAGATGATTTTATTGCATCCAAGTTTCTTGACATTTCAAAGATCTGTCAGTCAAGGCAAGCTTATGGATATAAGCTTCCCGCCCACTCAGCCTGTCTTTTCAAACTTCCTGGTAGTTAGCCATGAAAGAAAATACTTTTTCRAACCCCCCCCCCCCCCCCCCAAAAAAAAATATTATGGGTGATATTTTAGTCACTATTTTACTATTTTACATGAGAATCAGAATGACACTTCTGGGCCTTTTTTAAAAGAATGAATGTGTGTTTAGGGAACGTCTGTAAAGGTGCTATCTTTATCAGAATCCTAAAAACTGATAGTATTTAAACCACAAAGTATGCATGCATCCAAGCTGAACTGAAATCTTCTCAAACATGTTGGGTTGTTTTCACAGCTTTTAATTTCCTTAAAACCGGTCAAACCGATGTCATTTGGTAATTTTGCACAGTAAATCTTTCCTGTTTTGGGGGGTTATTGCATTTCCTCCCCAATGCCTAAACGTCTGCTGCAGGAGAGAAGCATAGATGATAAAAATCAAATACAATTGTATTCCTAGAACTTTACCGATGTCAACTAAACTGAACAAAAAATATAAACGATCCATGCAACAATTTCTAAGATTTTGCTGCGTTACAGTTCATATATGGTCTGATGCTATTTTGAAAGCCAAGAAGAAAAATGAAATATAAAGTACATTACAATGATATATTTAACTTTATGGGGACTGAATGCTGAGTTAAGGCTGCCAGGCTTGCAAGGACAGACCAGATACAACTTCAATTAGCACTGAGGTGTGACGTAAAAGGTATTGAGGCCTTTGGCCCCAACAAGTGGCAGGAGCCTTTGAAGTGTCCTCTGAAGCCCCCTCCTGCTGTTCAAAGACCATTCACTGGCATTTTCTACAAGAAATCTGCCTCCAGAAATGAAACTTTCTCCCAGGTGGGAGTGATACCTACTCCTGCTGCTTGGATTCCACCTGGCGATCTGTTCACTGTCTGCCCTGGCCTGTCTCCCCCTGTCTGGCACAGGTACCCCCATCTCCCGAGCTTTCGCTTGCCTCCAGCACACACGCACTGTTGGGGCGAGTGACTCTGAATTTACAATTGCTAGCCCAAAGTAATTTTTTTTCTTGTGCTTTTTGCTATTTGCCTCATGACTCCTGTGCTTTGTTGACTACAATTTTTCTTTACCCAACCGTGGGACAGACTGTTTGTTCCCACACTCGGGACTCTGACTTTGTATTGGTTTCAGACTTTTGGCCTCCCATCCTATTCTAACAACCTCTCGCCTGCTTTCTATTCATGTTACCTGATGAAATTGCTGTACAAAATGATCTTGTTGCCAGCTGATGCACATTCAGATGTCATAAATCAGCACTGCAGAGCTCTCCCTGTCCTCTGCCGTGCCTTGATTGTATTACTGTTGATGATATCTGGAAATGTGCATGTACACCCTGGCCCATCTACTGTTGCTAGCAACAATTCTAACTTGTGATCTGATTCACTGATGTCTGCTCTCGTAAAAGCCTGGGTTTTCTGCACGACAACACTAGAAGCTTATTTCCTAAAATGGATCAATTGAAAGTGTGGGTTCACAGCTCCAATCCAGATGTGTTGGTCATTATTGAGACGTGGTTAACTTCTTATGGCTGCAAGCCCGGTGTCGGTACACATATGACAACAGCCAGTTCAAGTGCAGGGCGCAAAATTCAAAAGATATTTTTGAGAAATATTTAACTTTCACACATTAACAAGTCCAATACAGCAAATGAAAGATAAACATCTTGTGAATCCAGCCAACATGTCCGATTTAAAAAAAAATGTTTTACAGCGAAAACACCACGTATATTTATGTTAGCTCACCACCAAATACAAAAAAGCACAGACATTTTTCACAGCACAGGTAGCTTGCACAAAACCAACCAAACTAACCAAGAACCAACCAAACTAACCAAGAAACAACTTCATCAGATGACAGTCATAACATGTTATACAATAAATCTATGTTTTGTTCGAAAAATGTGCATATGAGGTATAAATCATAGTTTTACATTGCAGCTACAATCGGAAATAGCACCGAAGCAGCTAGAACAATTACAGAGACCAAATTGAAATACCTAAATACTCATCATAAAACATTTATGAAAAATACATGGTGTACAGCAAATGAAAGACAAACATCTTGTGAATCCAGCCAATATTTCCGATTCTTTAAGTGTTTTACAGCGAAAACACAATATAGCATTATATTAGCTTACTACAATAGCCAACCACACAACTACATTGATTCAAGGCAACAGTAGTGATAGCGACAAAACCAGCAAAAGATATTAATTATTTCACTAACCTTCATAAACTTCATCAGATGACAGTCCTATAACATCATATTACACAATACATATATGGTTTGTTCGAAAATGTGCATATTTAGAGCTGAAATCCGTGGTTATACATTGTGAAAACGTAGCAAATATTTTCCAGAATCTCCGGATATATTTCTGACACTCACCTATTCTGACCAAATAACTAATCATAAACGTTACTAAAAAATACTTGTTGTACAGCAAATGATAGATACACTAGTTCTTAATGCAATCGCCGTGTTAGAATTCTAAAAATAACTTTAGTACGACATGCAGCTTACGTTATAACGAGACAGCGCCAAAAATCAAGGCGGAAAACACAACACATTTTCGACAGAAATAGGAAATAACATCATAAATGGGTCCTACTTTTGTTGAGCTTCCATCAGAATCTTGCACAAGGGGTCCTTCGTCCAGAACAATCGTTGTTTGGTTTGAGAATGTCCTTTTTCCCTCTTGAATTAGCAAGCAAAACTTGCCAAGTGGCGCGAAGCTGTCCACCGTGAACAAACACAGAGAACAGAACACGCCAAAACTCCCGAAAAAATTTCAATAATCTGATTAAACTATATTGAAAAAACATACTTTACGATGATATTGTCACATTTATCAAATAAAATCAAAGCTGGAGATATTAGCCGTCTATAACAAAAGCTTTTCAGAAGCCAATGCTGATGTACTTCCTGCGCCTTCCTGAACAAAGGAATTTGGGGTCATGTCATTCCAAGCTCTCTCTTTTGACCATAGAAATAGCTATACACTCCATTTCACCTCTCACAGCCTATTGACATCTAGTGGAAGGCGTATGAAGTGCATGTATACTAATAGATTTCAAGCAAATGATGATTAGGGAGGCCCTGGAACAGAGCCTCGATTTCAGATTTTTCACTTTCTGACAGGAAGTTTGCTGCAAAATGAGTTCTGTTTTACTCACAGATATAATTCAAACGGTTTTAGAAACTTGTGTTTTCTATCCAATAGTAATAATAATATGCATATTGTACGAGCAAGAATTGAGTACGAGGCCGTTTGAAATGGGCACCTTTCATCCAAGCTACTCAATACTGCCCCTGCAGCCATAAAAAGTTAAGGAAGAGTTTTCTGGTTATAACCTTTTTCGGCAAGACAGGTCTTCCAAAGGTGGGGGAGTGGTAAACTTTACCAAGGATCACCTTCAGTGCTCAGTTGTCTCCACCAAGTCTGTCCCCAAACAATTTGATTTGCTGGTTTTAACCATTAAACTTTCAAATAGCTCTTTTGTTGACTGTCGCTGGGTGTTATCGTCCTCCATCAGCACCGGCCTGTACCCTACCTGCCCTAAGCTCTCTCCTGGCCCCTTACACTAAGTTTCAATTTGTCCTTCTAGGTGACCTAAACTGGGACATGCTTAAAACACCTGACCAAGTCTTAAAGCAATGGGACTCCCCAAATCTTTCTCAGATCACCAATCCCACAAGGTATGACTCCATACACCCAGAACAGGCCTCCGAAGTTATCTTCACAAATAATCCTGATCGGTATGAGTCTGGTGTTTTCTGTAATGACCTTAGTGATCACTGTTTTACAGCCTGTGTTCGTAATGGCTGCTCAGTGAAATGACCGGTCAGAGGCCGAGCAATTGCCGTACCAGGCAGTGATGCAACCAGTCAGGATGCTCTCGATGTTGCAGCTATAGAACCTTTTGAGGATCTCAGGACCCATGCCAAATCTTTTTAGTTTCCTGAGGGGGAATAGGCTTTGTCGTGCCCTCTTCACGACTGTCTTGGTGTGTTTGGACCATTCTAGTTTGTTGTTGATGTGGACACCGAGGAACTTGAAGCTCTGTACCTGCTCCACTACAGCTCCGTCGATGAGAATGGGGGCGTGCTCGGTCCTCCTTTTCCTGTAGTCCACAATCATCTCCTTAGTCTTGGTTACGTTGAGGGATAGGTTGTTATTCTGGCACCACACGGCCAGGTCTCTGACCTCCTCCCTATAGGCTGTCTCGTCGTCGACTTGGCCAAAACTTTTGATACAGTAGACCATTCCATTCTTGTGGGCCGGCTAAGGAGTGTTGGTGTCTCTGAGGGGTCTTTGGCCTGGTTTTCTAACTACCTCAGAGTGCAGTGTATAAAGTCAGAAAATCTGCTGTCTCAGCCACTACCTGTCACCAAGGGAGTATCTCAAGGCTCGATCCTAGGCCCCACGCTCTTCTCAATTTACATCAACAAAATAACTCAGGCAGTAGAAGGCTCTCTCATCCATTTATATGCAGATACAGTCTTATGATACAGCTGGCCCCTCCCTGGATTTTGTGTTAAATGCTCTATAAACAAAGCTTTCTTAGTGTCCAACAAGCATTCTCTACCCTTAACCTTGTTCTGAACACCTCCAAAACAAAGGTCATGTGGTTTGGTAAGAAGAATGCCCCTCTCCCCACAGGTGTTATTACTACCTCTGAGGGTTTAGAGCTTGAGGTAGTAACCTCATTCAAGTACTTGGGAGTATGGCTAGATGGTGCACTGTCCTTCTCTAAGCACATATCAAAGCTGCAGGCTAAAGTTAAATCTAGACTTGGTTTCTTCTATTTCAATCGCTCCTCTTTCACCCCAGCTGCCAAACTAACCATGATTCAGATGACCATCCTACCCATGCTAGATTACGGAGACATAATTTATAGACCGGCAGGTAAGGGTGCTCTAGAGTGGCTAGATTTTCTTTACCATTCTGCCATCAGATTTGCCACCAATGCTCCTTTGTAAGACACATCACTGCACTCTATACTCCTCTGTAAACTGGTCATCTCTGTATACCCGTCGCAAGACCCACTGTTTGATGCTTATTTATAAAACCCTCTTAGGTCTCACCCCCCCCCCCCCCCATCTGAGATATCTACTGCAGCCCTCATCCTCCACATACAACACCCGTTCTGCCAGTCACATTCTGTTAAATGTCCCCAAAGCACACACATCCCTGGGTCGCTCCTCTTTTCAGTTCACTGCAGCTAGCGACTGGAACGAGCTGCAACAAACACAAACTGGACAGTTTTATCGCTATCTCCTCATTCAAAGACTCAATCATGGACACTTACTGCCCTTTGTGCTGTTGTCTGTACCCAATAATGTTTGTACCATGCTGTGTTGCTGCCTTGCTATGTTGTTGTCTTTAAGTCTCTCTTTATGTAGTGTTGTCTCTCTTGTTGTGATGTGTGTTTTGTCCTGTTTTATTTATTTTTTATCCCAGCCACCGTCCCCGCAGGAAGCCTTTTGGTAGGCCGTCATTGTAAATAAGAATTTGTTCTTAACTGACTTGCCTAGTTAAATACGGAAATCAGTCAATTGAAATAAATTCATTAGGCCCGTTTCACATGACTCGGCAGGGGCGCAGACATAGGTGGGCCTGGGAGGGCATAGGTCCACCCACTTGGGAGCCAGGCCCTCTCACTGGGGAGCCATGCCCGGCCAGACAGGAATACTCCTGAGGACCCCCTTCTGAGGCAGCTTATGGTAGAGAAATTTACAAATTCTCTGGAAACAGCTTTGGTGGACATTCCTGCAGTAAGCATGTCAATTGCATGTTCCCTCAAAATATGAGACATCTGTGGCATTGTGTTGCGTGATAAAACAACACATTTTACAGTGGCCTTTTGTCTCCAGCACAAGGTGCACCTGTGTAATGACCATGCTGTTTAATCGGCTTCTTGATATGCCTGTCAGGTGGATGGTTTATCTTGACAAAGGATATATTATGTATTTATATTATATTTACTTTATACATTCTGGTGAGCAAGGGCTTATTTAGTCTTCTAGGGCAGTAATGACAGATGAGAAGCTGCATGTATCTAATTATAGACAAGTTGATTAACATATCTAGGCTTAAAAAAAGAAATCCGGCACCCCCTGTCAAAGATTGGTACGCCTTCTGACTCATTTTCTATCGGCGTATTTTTGTGTTGGGGTCGGGTGGGGCCTCAGTGAAAATCACAGTCAGGTGGTTGTGGATGGGTTATTAGCAATTTGCGGGCGTGTGAACCAACACGCATCACTAAACAGGCACTCACGTAGAACACAGAATATGAAGTACACACACACGCCCTCTAATGCATCCACTTGTGTTTTTCTACAGGTGCGAGAGCTGGGTGCTATGGGGGTGATGGCTGTCGAGGTTCCTGAGGAGCTGGGAGGAGCAGGAATGGACTACCTGGCCTACTCTCTGGCCGTGGAGGAGATCAGTAGGGGCTGCGGCAGCACTGGATGTGTGGTCTCGGTCAACAACGTACGTAAGAGTGTGTGTGTTTTATGTTGTCGCTGTATCTAGCACTGATACTAAAGGGTGTGTGTGTGTGTAGTCTTTGTACATAGGGCCAATATTGAAGTTTGGAACACAGAAGCAGAAGGAACAGTGGATCACCCCCTTCACGACTGGAGAGAAAGTTGGCTGCTTCGCTCTTAGTGAACCAGGTACACCACAGACGCACACAACACACACTGTGCCCCAGAGCCCTCCATTTACTACTACACTCCAACTGGGGAAGATAAGTGGTTGTTGATTCTCTCTCTCTCTCCCCCATCTCTGTGTAGGTAATGGTAGTGATGCAGGAGCAGCGTCTACTTTAGCCAGACAGGAGGGAGAGGAGTGGGTGTTGAACGGGACTAAAGCCTGGATTACCAACAGCTGGGATGCTTCGGCTACTGTCATATTCGCTACCACTGACAAGTCACTCAAACACAAGGTTAGATACATCGTTGTTGGAGTCAAGTCATAGTGAAACCCCCTATATTCCTTCTTCCTCTTCTCACACTTGCTCTCTCTGTTTCTCAGTATTTTGATATTATAATCAATGTAATTTATACATGCATTTCAGTGTGTTCCCCCCACTCCATAGGGTATCAGTGCATTCCTGGTGCCCATGCCCCATCCTGGCCTGTCCCTGGGGAAGAAGGAGGACAAGCTGGGCATCAGAGCAACCTCCACTGCCAACCTCATCCTGGAGGACTGTAGGATACCCCTGGGCAACATGCTGGGGCCACGAGGATCTGGCTTCAAGATAGCCATGGTCGGTTTATAAGTGGGGGTGGGGTGTTGGTTGTGTGTGTGCATAGTAAATGTGAGTGATTATGTACGTGTGTGTTTGTCTGTGTGTACTGACCCCCTCCCCCTCCCACAGCAAACCCTGGACAGTGGGCGTATAGGTATAGCTTCCCAGGCTCTGGGTATTGCTCAGGCTGCTCTGGACTGTGCTGCGGACTACGCTCACAAACGCACCGCCTTCGGAGCTCCCATTGGCAAGCTGCAGGCCGTACAGGTGTGTGTATGTAAAAGTTTGTTTAAATGTTAAGGTGTGTCTGTTATATTAAAGTGGAACTGACCGCGTTAACTACTTTTCAGATATGAAACAGACAATCATCAGTCAAAAAATATCAAATTCTCAGTTTATGCTACAAAACCAACTTTATAAGAGGTTTAAAAAATAGTTTCTATTTGACTCAACATTCCATGACGTACACTAAGCCACTGTTGGTAGAATAGATGGATGCAGTTCAATGCATGATTCATATAATACACCAATACATGTCTTGGTAGTCCAAAAAATCAATAGGACTGTAAAGTTCACTAATATAAGAGGACTCGTGTGGTATTTACATATTAGCAGAAATGCATTCAGCTGTATTTTGGCGAACGCGTTCTAATGATCTAAAGTCGCTGTTGCTACTGCCTGGAAACGCACAGTCCAGTGTCATGTTCTTCCTGGGGGTGTATATGCTAAAATACTGTCAGTTCCACTTGAAGGGTGTGTATCTCTATGCTTCAGTTCAAGCTGGCAGACATGGCTGTAGCTGTTGAAAGTGCTCGTCTCCTCACCTGGAAGGCTGCAATGCTAAAAGACGCCAAGAAACCCTTCACCAAGGTACACATCCCACCACACCACACACACACCATCCTCTCTGTCATATTACATTACGTTGTACTTCGTCCTTCCTGTCCCTACAGGAAGCAGCGATGGCCAAACTAGCAGCGTCTGAGGCTGCTACCTTCTGCGGCCACCAGGTACGCATCAGAGAGCCTGTCATGTCTTTACCTCTATAACTAGTGACTGAATCAATCAATAATCAATATGGAATTCACTGACATTTCTCAGATGCTAAACCCTTAAAAATGTACCCCTTTTTCTCTATCTGTTGAACTAAAAGTCAATCCAGGTTCTTGGGGGAATGGGTTACGTGACAGACATGCCAGCGGAGAGGCACTACCGCGACGCGCGAATCACTGAGATCTATGAAGGCACCAGTGAGATCCAGAGACTGGTGATAGCCGGCCAGCTGCTGAAGGAGTACGCACCATAGAGACTTGCGATTTAGACCCAAATGGTGGCCGTATATTCCCTACATAGTGCACTACTTCTGGATAGATTCCAGTGGCCAAAAGTGGTGTACTATATAGGGAATAGGGTGCCATTTCAGATTGGCTCATAACAGCCACTACACCCAGGGCTGCGTTCAGGACTGCAGTGTAGTGTTGCACAGTCTCATCAGCTACTGAACTGGAAGGAATGCCAGACATGGAGACAGGCTCACACAGCTCCAGGTAGAAGTTGCCCTTAACCACAGACCTAGGACCAGATTGCCCAATGCCAAAATTCTAACCTCAACTGTTATGGAGAGAACATCTTTCCCTGGACCAATGGGGAGTGGCACCTACCTACCACTCCAATGGGACACCACCAGACCAGGGTTCAGGACAACTTGCACCCCAGCTGACTCCTGTATTACTGCAACAATTACTAAACAATCCAAGCAATTTGTTACTTTAGATATCAACATGAAGATATGCATCTTCCTTTCTGGCTTAAAACATTATCTGCCTTAACCTGATGGTATCTGGTAACATAATAGATGTTAGTGGACTCATGTCCTCATTGTGGATAACCAGGGTGAAGATGACTAGCTCTGTCCAAATCAGACAAAAAGGTGCTGTCCTGGGTGGTGATCAGATAGAAATGTATTGTGTTGAACTGACATGTCTCTTAGACATGCATAGTGAGGAATCATTTCAGTTCTGTTCATGGCATTTCTGTCTGCAATGTCCAGTATGCGGTTGCGTCCTCCTGAGCGTGATCCTGTTGTCCGTGTGAGGTGCAGTGCTAATTCAAGCCACACGAGGGCAGTGCAGTGTCTGGACTGTCCTGCCTTCACCTGCAACAAGGGAAATCAATGGCCCTTTGAACACTTGTAATGTGCATTCCTCCCTGTTCTCTTCCTTGGAAATATTTAGTCACCAAATTTGGTAGTTTTAAACAAGGATTCTACTGCTGTTGTCTAACCTCATCCTCAGGCTAGGCTGGTGGGTGGGTGAGACTAGTAGTTAGTTATCACCATGTTGGAAAAGGATCAATGATTACTTCAAGCAGGGGTAGAAATGCATTTGAGTTTTTAAACACGGACACACACCTCAGAACCTTCCTGCTGTGCCTGGTCTGATGCAGCTCTCTAGGCTGTACATTGACAATATGATATTTTGAGACTGTTATGGAACTGCAACAACTGGGAAGTGGTTTAATATGTTTGTCTCTATGGCTGTTAGTTATTAGGACTATTGTATTGAATGTCTAATATCAGTTGTGTGATCTGTTCAGATGAAACTGAATGATGCAGCTATACAGGAGCTCTTGGGTTTCAGAAGTCTAAATGATCAAATGTTGGGTTGTGTAGCAAATGTATCTTTTTTTATGAGGATTCGCTACAAAGCCCAACAAGCTCGTGCCTCAAACTGCTGTTGTACATGTTTTATCGTAATTCTATGGTACATAATGAAATTAAAAACACAAGATCACATGATTATTTCCTTGAATCTTTTAATGTTAAATAGTTATGCTCTGTGGCGGTTTAGTGACATGGCAACATTTCAGTATTAATCTTGCCAAAGGTCTGGTTTCACAGACCCAGGTTAAGCCAACTCAAAGAAAAATCACAAATTTCTCATTTGCTTTTAATATGCTAAGTTCTTAATTTTAAGTATTTAAATCATGTATCAAAATCATCAGCCAGAGTACGACTTAATTTGATTTGGGACCCATCAGGATACAGGAAAACTATTAGAATCAGAATTTAGTCAATTGGTCCAGTGATTCAGAAGTAAATTCATTCAAGGAGCATCGCTACGAAATACACCTTCTAATCTAAAGTAAGGTTTAGTAGCAATGAGGGAGTAATATTACACTGGCCCGGGTTGAACCTAGGAATGGCCCGTCACATCATCGGGCGAAAGCGGGGAGGGAGGAGCACCCTTTGACTCAATATGCGCTGCTCGGTCATGTTGTCAAAAAGGAAGCTAGGTGCATCATCCAGAAACATACAACAGGCAGAAAGCGTTTTTATCAAAAGCAATCACTTCTACATGTGAACAAGGAATCCTACTTATCACCTCACGTGCTTAATCTACGTCACTTGTTTTTAGCCGACTTCGCTGTCAGCCAGAGTGGGGCACAAGGTTCACACCCAGGAGGCAGCATGGATCCAAAACAAATGCAATCACTTTTCACCCTTTTCCAACTCCCACCGGGGTAACCCGACCCAGATAAACAAGCCCCCTCATTCACTACTCTTCCCTATAGCCACACCATCTCTCTGCGCCCTCCTTTCAAATACTTCCTCTTTCCTCTCATTGGTAATGGCCTCTGATAGGCATTGGAGGAGTTCAAGGTGTTTTCCTCCAGGAGGACCTCTCCAGGGTGGAGTAGATGGCCTTGGACCAGGTCAGCACATTATGAGGGGTATTGTTGTAGTAGAATGGGCCAGGGTATTGCAACCCAGACATGTACAGTTGAATTCGGAAGTTTACGTACACCATAACCAAATACATTTAAACTGAGTTTTGCACAATTCCTGACAGTTAGGATCACCACCTTATTTTAAGAATGTTAAATGTCAGAATAATAGTAGTGATTTATTTCAGCTTTTATTTCTTTCATCAGATTCCCAATGGGTCAGAAGTTTACATACACTCAATTAGTATTTGGTAGCATTGCCTTAAACAATTTAAAAACTTGGGTCAAATGTTTCGGGTAGCCTTCCACAGGCTTCCCACAATAGGTTGGGTGAATTTTGGCCCATTCCTCCTGACAGAGCTGGTGTAACTGAGTCAGGTTTGTAGGCCTCCTTGCTCACACACGCTTTTTCAGTTCTGCCCACAAATGTTCTATGGGATTGAGGTTAGGGCTTTGTGATGGCCACTCCAATACCTTGACTTAGTTGTCCTTAATCCATTTTGCCACAACTTTGGAAGTATGCTTGGGGTCATTGTCCATTTGGAAGACCCATTTGCGACCAAGCTTTAACTTCCTGACTGATGTCTTGAGATGTTGCTTCAATATATCCACAATTTTCCTCCCTCATGAAGCCATCTATTTTGTGAAGTGCACCAGTCCCTCCTGCAGCAAAGCATCCCCACAACATGATGCTGCCACCCCTGTTCTTCACCGTTGGGATGGTGTTCTTCGGCTTGCAAGCCTCCCCCTTTTCCCTCTAAACATAACGATGGTCATTAWGGCCAAACAGTTCTATTTTTCTTTCATCAGACCAGAGGACATTTCTCCAAAAAGTATGATCTTCGTCCCCATGTGCAGTTGCAAACCGTAGTCTGGCTTTTCTATGGCGGTTTTGGATCAGTGGCTTCTTCCTTGCTTAGCAGCCTTTCAGGTCCTGTCGATATAGGACTAGTTTTACTGTGGATATAGATACTTTTGTACCTGTTTCCTCCAGCATCTTCACAAGGTCCTTTGCTGTTGTTCTGGGATTGATTTGCACTTTTGGCACCAAAATACGTTCATCTCTAGGAGACAGAACGCATCTCCTTCCTGGGCGGTAAACCCATGGTGTTTATACTTGCGTACTATTGTTTGTACAGATGAACGTGGTACCTTCAGGCATTTGGAAATTGCTCCCAAGGATGAATCAGACTTGGAGGTCTACAATTTTTTTCTGAGGTCTTGGCTGATTTCTTTTGATTTTCCCATGATGTCAAGCAAAGAGGCACTGAGTTTGACGGTAGGCATAGAAATGCATCCACAGGTACACCTCCAATTGACTCAAATGATGTCAATTAGCCTATCAGAAGCTTCTAAAGCCATTACATCATCTTCTGGAATTTTCCAAGCTGTTTAAAAGACACTAAGTTGACTGCATGTAAACTTCTGAACCACTGGAATTGTGAGTGAAAAAATCTGTAAACAATTGTTGGAAAAATTACTTGTCATGCAAAGTAGATGTCCTCGCCGACTTGCCAACACTATAGTTTGTTAACAAGAACTTTGTAAAGTGGTTGAAAAACGAGTTAATGACTCCAACCTAAGTGTATGTAAACTTACGACTTCAACTGTAGTTAAGTCGAGGTTGGGGAGAGGACTCGGTCCCACACCACATCAGTTACCAGGCCTTCAAACTGATACACTTTGGTATTGGTTATTATATTAGGATCCCCATTAGCTGTTGCAAAAGCAGCAGCTACTCTTCCTGGAGTCCATTCAAAACATGACATAATACAGAACATTAGACAAGAACAGAACTCCTTTTTTAAATGTCACAGCCTACATATCAATACATACAATATCTAGGTCAAATAGGAGAGATGCATTGTGCAGTGAGGTGTTGCTTTATCTGTTTTTTTAAACCAGGTTTGCTGTTCATTTGCACAATATGAAATGGAAGAGTTCCATGCAATAATGGCTCTATATAATACTGTATGCTTTCTTGAATTTGTTCTGGATTAGGAGACTGAAAAGACAGGAGGCCCACTGGTCTCCTATAAACACTCAAAGACAAATACTTTGTATTATCAAAATACTTAAATGTACACCTATAGTAAATGTACACTCATTATCAATGTTATGCTGCATTGTTTTGTCCTTTTTGAGAGATATTGAAATGTGTCTTCTGCTTTACACAACTACCTCAAGACACACAGGTTATAAACTGCATTTATGTCACCTTCTCTCTCACCAATTGTCCCCTGCTCCCCCACTATCCTCTCCCCGGTCTCCCCCTCTTCCTCGCCCGGGTCTTCCTCTGTTGCCCCCACTCTCGGTCCCAATCCCAAATGAGACCTGAGAAGATTTGGTAATAGGCTGAGTGGAAGTTACACCCTATTACTTGTACCAATTAAATCTTCTCAGATCTCTACCAGTGCATAGGGTTTTGGCAAACATTTGGGATTAGGCCCATCTCTCCTCTTACCTGGCCAATCACCCTCTTCCTGACCCTGATGGTCCCGCCTCTCACACATGCTGGTCCAGGGGTGGTGCTGAAGGACTGGGAGGAGGGATCGATGGAGTGGCGTTCCTTCCCATCATATCTGTCCAGTAATAGGTTCCAGTATTAACCCTGAGTGAGGCTGAAGAAAGCATTTTCCCCTCCTCGGCCATGTAACGAAGACACATTCAGAGCAGAGGGAGAGGAGCTGGTGTAGGGAGAGGAGCTGGTGTAGGGATAGGAGGCTTCTGACCCACTGGAATTGTGATGCAGTGAATTATAGGTGAAATAATCTGTAAACAATTGGAAAGATTACTTGTGTCATGCACAAAGTAGATGTCCTAAACGACTTGCCAAAACTATAGTTGTTCACAAATTTATTGTTGAGTGATTGAAAAACGAGTTTTAATGACTCCAACCTAAGTGTATGTAAACTTCCGACTTCAACTGTAGGAGGAGGAAGATGGGTAGGAGTGGGGGTAGAGATCGCATTTGTGTACATGATGAGTCCTCCGCCATACGACACTGTAAACAGACCATGCAGATCTGAGGTGGAGGGGACTGGAGCAGGGGGCAGAGAAACAATCCATCCCTCAATCTATCAACCCAATATTATCTGTGTACAACTTTTGTCATCACTTTGTCACTCAACACTTCAAAGAATCCAGACCTAACAATGTGTGTGTGTGTGTGTTTGGCACGTGTATTTAAATACGATACCTGAAGTGGTTGTATAGGGCTACGATGTTGTTTGATATCTTGCCCGTCTAGCCCAACCCGGCCATCAGCACGAGAGCGTTGAACAGCTCGGGAATCATCCTCCTCTTCCGGAGCCAGACGCTTTAGCAGTGTGAGGAGTTTAGTTTGATCCTGACACGAAACCCAAACCGTCTGCGCGCGTGCGCCATCATGCATACATTTATTTTGGCCCCCCACACCAAACGCGATCACGTCACGCAGGTTAAAATATCAAAACCCACTCTGAACCAATTACATTAATTCAGTTCTGTGGTCACATTCTGCGATTGGCTTGAGAGTCTACGTCAGCCGACAGACTACAGCAACTGTAGCTGTTAATTTGATCTGCGCATGTGCCAGAACCAGCAGCGTAAGCCTCTCCATATGCTTATGCACGAGTGAAGTGAGTTCGGAAAAGCTTAAAGTATGCATCATTTTCACATACAAACTTTATTTGTCGAACTCCGAATCAAGTAGGCTTCCCCAAAATAAGATGGTCGCTGTGGTAGAATGTAGGGGTCAGTGGAGGCTCCTTTCATAAAAATGTTAATTGTAAAATAAAAAAGTGATCCTTTTGAGATAAAACTATACTAAATATATTCATGTCACCAAAAAATGTATTAAAACACACTGTTTTGCAATGAAGATCTACAGTAGCCTCAACTGCACTCTGTAGGGTAGCACCATGGTGTAGCCGGAGGACAACTAGTTTCAGTCCTCCTCTGGATACATTGACTTCAAAATAAAATCTAGGAGGCTCATGTTTCCCTTCCATGGACCTACTCAGGTTAGAGGACGTCCTCCGGAAGTTGTCATAATCACTATCAGAGCTCTTGCAGCATGAACTGACATGTTGTCCACCCAATCAAAGGATCAGAGAGTGAATCTAATGCTGAAAACATAAGCTACAGCTAGCTAGCACTGCAGTGCATAAAATGTGGTGAGTAGTTGACTCAGAGTGAGAAATACAAAAGTTGAACAGTTGACAAATTAATTTCTTCAAAAATTAAGGACACAAGAGAGAGCTAGCCATATTTCGTGTATTTTTGTTTCACTTTCACAGCTAGCAAATGCAGCTAGCTAGTTTAGCCTACTTAAACACCCGGCTCAAACAGAGCAATGCCATGTTAGCTAGCTGGCTATGGCTTCCAACGCTGGAACTTTTCCACATCAAGGTAAGCTTTTGGTTTTTCTAATTCAGTGGTTCCCAAACGTTTTATAGTCCTGTACCCCTTCAAACATTCAACCTCCAGCTGTGTACACCCTCTAGCACCAGGGTCAGCGCACTCTCAAATGTTTTTTGCCATCATTGTAAGCCTGCCACACACACACTATACGATACATTTATTAAACATAAAAATGAGTGAGAGTTTGTCACAACCCGGCTCGTAGGAAGTGACAAAGAGCTCTTATAGGACCAGGGCACAAATAATAATAATAAATAATTTTGTTCTTTATTTATCTTACATATAAAACCTTATTTGTACATCAAAAAGTGTGAATAACTCACCACAGGTTAATGAGAAGGGTGTGCTTGAAAGGATGCACATAACTCTGCAATGTTGGGTTGTATTGGAGAGAGTCTGTCTTAAATCATTTTCCACACACAGTCTGTGCCTGTAATTAGTTTTCATGTTAGTGAGGGCCGAGAATCCACTCTCACATAGATAGGTGGTTGCAAAGGGCATCAGTGTCTTAACAGCGCGATTTGCCAAAGCGCAACCCTATCCTGAAATCTGGCAGTGACTTATGATTAAACTCAATTTTCACCGAACCGCTTGTTGCAATTTCGTTGAGGCTCTCTTGTTCAGAAATCGGTAAGTAGACTGGAGGCAGGGCATGAAAGGGATAACGAATCCAGTTGTTTGTGTCGTCTGTTTCGGGAAAATAATTGCGGACCCAACTCACTCAGGTGCTTCGCTATATCACATTTGACATTGTCCTTATGCTTGAGTTCATTTGCACACAAAAAAATCATACAATGATGGAAAGACCTGTGTGCTGTCCTTGTTAATGCAGACAGAAAAGAGCTCCAACTTCATAATCATAGCCTCAATTTTGTCCCGCACATTGAATATAGTTGTGGAGAGTCCCTGTAATCCAAGATTCAGATCATTCAGCGAGAAAAAACATCACCCAGATAGGCCAGTCGTGTGAGAAACTTGTCAGACAACTGAAAATTATGGTCAGTAAAGAAAACTTTAAGCTCGTCTCTCAATTTTAAAAAAACGTGTCAATAATTTGCCCCTTGATAACCAGCGCACTTCTGTATGTTGTAAAAGCGTTACATGGTCGCTGCCCATATCATTGCATAATGCAGAAAATACACAAGAGTTCAGGGGCCTTGCTTTAACAAAGTTAACCATTTTCACTGTAGTGTCCAAAACGTCTTTCAAGCTGTCAGCAAATCCCTTTGCAGCAAGAGCCTCTCGGTGGATGCTGCAGTGTACCCAAGTGACGTCGGGAGCAACTGCTTGCACGGGCCTTACCACTCCACTATGTATTCCTGTCATGACTTTTGCGCCATCAGTACAGATACCGAAACATCTTGACCACCAAAATCTATTTGATGTCACAAAGGCTTCATTTGAGTCAATTGGAGGTGTACCTGTGGATGGATTTCAAGGCCTACCTTCAAACTCAGTGCCTCTTTGCTTGACATCATGGGAAAATCAAAAGAAATCAGCCAAGACCTCAGAAAAAAAAATGTAGACCTCCACAAGTCTGGTTCATCCTTGGGAGCAATTTCCAAATTCCTGAAGGTACCACGTTCATCTGTACAAACAATAGTACGCAAGAATAAACACCATGGGACCACACAGCCGTCATACCGCCCAGGAAGGAGACGCGTTCTGTCTCCTAGAGATAAACATACTTTGGTGCGAAAAGTGCAAATCAATCCCAGAACAACAGCAAAGGACCTTGTGAAGATGCTGGAGGAAACAGGTACAAAGTATCTATATCCACAGTAAAACGAGTCCTAAATCGATTTAACCTGAAAGGCCGCTCAGCAAGGAAGAAGCCACTGCTCTAAAACCGCCATAAAGCCAGACTACGGTTTGCAACTGCACATGGGGACAAATATTGTACTTTTTGGAGAAATGTCCTCTGGTCTGATGTAACAAAAATAGAACTGTTTGGCCATAATGACCGTTGTTATGTTTAGAGGTAAAAGGGGGAGGCTTGCAAGCCGAAGAACACCATCCCAACCATGAAGCACGGGGGTGGCAGCATCATGTGGGGGTGCTCTGCTGCAGGAGGGACTGGTGCACTTCACAAAATAGATGGCTTCATGAGGGAGGAAAATTATGTAGATATATTGAAGCAACATCTCAAGACATCAGTCAGGAAGTTAAAGCTTGGTCGCAAATGGGTCTTCCAAATGGACAATGACCCCAAGCATACTTCCAAAGTTGTGGCAAAATGGCTTAAGGACAACAAAGTCAAGGTATTGGAGAGGCCACAAAGCCCTGACCTCAACACTATAGAAAATTTGTAGGAATGGGCCAGAATTCACCCAACTTATTGTGGAAGGCTAGCCGAAACGTTTGAGCCAAGTTAAACAATTTAAAGGCAATGCTACCAAATACTAATTGAGTGCATGTAAACTGACTCACTGGGATTCTGATGAAAGAAATAAAAGCTTAAATAAATCTCTTATTATTCTGTCATTTCACATTCTTAAAATAGGGTGGTGATCCTAACTGACCTAAGACAGGGACATTTTACTAGGATTAAATGTCAGAAATTGTGAAAAACTGAGTTCAAATGTATTTGGCTAAGGTGTATGTAAACTTCCGACTTCAACTGTACCAGGAGGTGTGCCAGGCCCGCCACATCGGTTGACTCATCCAGCTGTAACGCATATAATTCATTGGATTGTATGCGAAGCAGTAATTGTTTCAAAAAATCTCCCGCCATGTCACTGATGCGTCGTGAAACGGTGTTTGATGAAGGCATTGTCTGTATCTTTTTTTGGCCTTTTCCCCCAGCATTGTCCCAGCCATATCCGCAGCATCAGGAAGAATTAAGTCCTCCACAATAGTATGGGGCTTGCCTGTCCTAGCCAATCTGTAGCTCACCATATAACACTTCTAGCCCCTTCTTATTAATGGTATCTGTTGCTTTTATACATGGTCTTAGTACTCGAAAGTTGTCTTTATTCTCACCCAAAAAACTCCCATGGCTTATTTTTCAAATTGCCATGTTTCTAAATGTCTGTGCAAGAGTGAAGGTTTCCCCGCGAGAGAGTAACGGTTAATGTGATTGGATGTTAATTATTTGACTAGGCTACCTGTATCTGACATTGTGTTGTTATTTCGCTGAACGCTAGATTGTCTAATTTTATTTTTGGCAGTGAAACAAGGCTACTCATGCGAGAAAAAAACTTCACCAATATGTATAGCCCTGTTGGAAAATATAAATGTACTGTTTGAAAATGTAAAAAACATTTTATGTTTTATGTGAATCACATTTTTATTTGGCATTCCTCCAACGGCATCCCAGTTTGAGAATTCCTGTTCTAATTTATTGCCACCGGGTCCTGCCAGTGTAACTGCACTGCATGATTGTTGCGGGATTAGTAACACATTAGTTCTATTAGCTATGTTGACTATGACGTTACTTTAGCTAATGTGGTGACAACGATGTAGGTAGGCTGTGTGTAGCGGTTAGCAGTTTTGAAATGGTTTGGCTTGAAAAGTTTCTTTTTTTGCCTGGTCACAGACAGCTGATGTGTTCTGCATTGAAGTCCACAAGCGAAGGGAAAAGTGAGAGGAGGAGAGCGTTTAGATGCGAGAAGGAATACAATGAGCAAAGAGAACATACTGTTTGTATGTGGCTGCTATGAAAGTGAACTGTGTTTGCGTGTGATCAGGGGTGTATTCATTCCGCCGATTCTGTTGAGAAACGTTTCTTACACGGAAGCAAACGGAACGGGGATAAACATCCCTGAATTTGACCAATATAAACTTGTGTGCAACTGTTGGACTAATGATTACACCCTAGATCAGCTAGATTTGGTCAAGAGTGTGCAAGGCGGTATTGAATGTCTGTCACCTCAAGTTTCTCTCGACCTGTGTGCACCTACGCTGTAAACTTTCATTCATAGGCTAGGTTGTAGCAACCTCATGATGGGTATAGGGAAAATTGTATTATCATGTAATAGCCTAAACCTATGGCTGTTGCATTGAGCTGTGTGAATGGAATAGGAATGACAGTCATCCAATATGCTGTAATAGAATTAAGGCCATGCTCATAAAAAAAATATTTTAAAAAGTGTCCTACCTCATCTTAGCCATTGGTAACGGTACTTAAATCAGCAGACATAGACCCTGTCACACTGAATGGCCCAAGACGTCCGACAATCGTTTACGACCTATGAATTTGCCAACATCAACATTTTGTCTGGGATGGAAAAATCGTGGCATAAGACAGCTAAAATCTGTGGGCAGCTTTATCCAGAGCAACTTACAGTTGTGCATTCATCTTAAGATACACTATATATACAAAAGTATGTGGACACCCCTTCAAATGACTGGATTCGGCTATTTCAGCCACACCCGTTGCTGACAAGTGTATAAAATCAAGCACACAGCCATGCAATCTCCATTGACAAACATTGCATGTAGGATGGCCTTACTTTTAAGAGCTCAGTGACTGTCAACATGGCACCGTCATAGGATGCCACCTTTCCAACAAGTCAGTTTGTCAAATTTCTGCACTGGTAAATCTGCCCCGGTCAACTGTAAGTGCTGTTATTGTGAAGTGGAAATGTCTATGAGCAACAATGGCTCAGCCACGACGTAGTAGGCCACACAAGCTTAACAAATAAAGAGAGCCGCACACTCTAGGAGCTCAGATGCAATAATTGTATAACCAACGTTTTGATAGCCAAGCTGTCTTCATCAGGGTATAATGACAAACACTGCAGGTCACCAGTTTATATAGGGTTTCAAAGGACACACAGGTGTCTGTAATCATGGCCGGCTGTGGCTTGATTTCATTGGTTGATTTACAGATATAAAGAGAACATATAAAAAAAGTTTGAATAGATAGCACACGATCATAGATACAATTTGGCCGCATCTTATAGGCCTACAAAGACAATATTATTTACAATGGATAGCAAAATCACAATAATCACAAGAATGGCTTCAGCGCGAACTCTACGTTGAGAACAAAGGGAGCAAGGGTCTTTAACTTAAAGATCCAGACGGCCTCTCGTTTTAACAAATTGTCAAGGTCACCCCCTCTGAGGAGTGGGCACCCTCCACGCCTTCCTTGCCTCCACGTTGGCTAGTAGAGTATGCTGCTGGGGAAGATGGCGGATGTTTTGTTTCAAACTGATGGCACGTCGAGTGGAGAAGAGTGAGAAGGAATGGATGACAGTGGCGAATAAAAAAGGAAACAAGAGAAGTCAAGTGGTCGTGGAATCTAGTTAATCCAAGGGTCTCTGACTTAATTTAGTCGGAGTGAGGGTTTTGATTGATCGAGATACCTGGGAGATCCATTTGAAGTCTCAATAAAAATCATAGATGTGTTAAATGTCAGTGAAAATAACAAGAACTGGGTTTATTTTGTATGTCCAAGGAGCAGAAGGAGCATGCTTTGCACCTGAAAAAGATAGCTTGTCATGTATGGATCTGTGAAGCAGAGAACCTACCAAGGGGGTTCTCTTGAATGGCTCTGAAAGGGAGTACAAAGGATATAACTGAAGAAATAGATGCAGTGGTTGGTGCACGCCGACTGACCCATATGGTGGATGGAGTGAGGAAACCTGCTACATCATTGTGGACGTATGACAAGTAAACTTTCATGCATTGTACAGAGGCTGAAGTAAAAAAAATGTTTAAATAAGCTATTTTTCTTACTGTTTAAGAATGATAAATAGCCAGAATAGTGGTCTTTCACTGTAAAGCTAATATTGCATTAGGACAGCTGGTGTTTTATTTCCAATGAGCAGGTTTGCATTGTGATAAAATCATACAACCCCCATGTACATTATTAAATTACTCTGATTTTCACGATAGCTTGGTTTTATATTCACCTTATGCATTGATATCTAAATGATAGGCAATATTATGCAATACAACTAGATTCGAAGGCCTAGACTACTTCATTCTAATGCAAGCTAAACGCATTGGATACAAAAACAATCTGGCATATTATAAAGGGCAATGTCCAATTTAATTATATGCATGCATATATAACAGGAATATTAAATGAATACACCATTGTAATATTATTAATGCCTCTGTCCCTGCAGGGGATTAGACAGATGATCTGCATCCCCCAGATGCCCAAACCTCAAAACCAGAACCGTGGGGAGACATCAACACTTCAAATGTTTTAGTAATATTAACCCTTTCATTGGTTTTCCTGTATCTGTGCATGAATCCTTAAAACACAGACCATTGTACAAAAGTTATTAGTCGTATGTACAAGATATATATGGTCCAACAAAATGCTTACTTGCAGGTTCCTTATCGACAATGCAATTACAAATATTTTTTTTATTTGAACCTTTATTTAACTAGGCAAGTCAGTTAAGAACAAATTCTTATTTACAATGACGGCCAACCGGGGAACAGTGGGTTAACTGCCTTGTTCAGGAGCAGAAAGACAGATGTTTACCTTGTCAGCTCGGCCCAACGCTCTAACCACTAGGCTACCTGCCGCCCAAAAAATATAATACTAACATAAAGTAAATGGCTCAGTAGATTAAAAAACATTTTAGCATCCCCAAGTGAGGGACATCAAGGAGATTAACATTCAAAGCGTGTTTAGTACACCTCATTCTAATCAAATGTTATTGGTCACATACACATATTTAGCAGATGTTATTGTAGGTGTAGGGAAATGTTTGTGTTCCTAGCTCCAACAGTGCATTTCATAACAATACACACAAATCTAAAAGAATGGAATTAAGAAATATATAAATATTAGGATGACTAAAATACAGTAGAATACAGTATGTAAACATTATTAAAGTGACCAGTGATTCCATGTCTATGTACATAGGGCAGCAGCCTCTAAGGTGCAGGGTTGAGTAATCTAGTGATGGCTATTTAACAGTCTGATGGCCTTTTTAAAATTGCCATGCCTAGCCTAATCACATTCAACTAATTGTAGTCTAAATTTTAGACAATGAATAATTGAACATGTTTGCTGGGCAGCAATAGAAACTTGCACACAGGGCAGAATCACCCACGTCTATTGTAAATAAGCTTCATATGTTACAATGAGCTGACAATTCTGCATGATAGAGAATAATATGTGTGGATCTACTTTTAACAGTGACGTTGCACGCTGCTGAATAAACTCCTGAATAAACTCCTGGAATTGGGTGAATTCCCTGGTGGATGGGAGGTTCCCAAGTTCTTTACATCTGTCTGGGTGGTGGGGTGCGATGTGCTTCAACCTGAGGCCAAGGGAGGACAAATTAACCTCACTGCTCAAATTAGATTTTACGATTACTTTGTTTAGTTTGTCATCCCTAAACAGCTGATAACCAGGACGAGATCGCCTGCTAGCTAGCCATTGCGTCCGACGAGCTAACTTCGCTTGGCTGATAAACAGCAGTGACTCATGAATTCATATGAAAGTAATTTGTTGAACATTTTAACATCATTTGGTGAATAAATAAACAATACTTACATTTGACAAATATATTCCTCTGGAACATTTTCTCACAAGCGGGAACTTATGTCCGCCATTAATTCAGAAGTTTTTTTCCGCTGTGTTGCCCTGGCGAAGGGAACGAAAATGTATGCTCCCATGCGTGCTTTGTTGTCCAAACCTCCCAAGTATGCTAATAGAACTTCCTGGAAAATTAGAACATTACTTGCCGTTTCGCTTTCTTAGATTTGGAATCGCACTTGAAAAATGACAGTTGACTTACGCACTAGATAGAACGCAAGTATGCAATTTGGAACATTACATAACCAACGTATATCTATGAAATATCACATTTTGCTGAAATATATTAGCTCTCAATTGAATATAGAAATCGTTTGATTTAAATAGAAATTTGTCATTTTAATTGTCACGAACCGGCTCGAAGGGAGACAACGTGGCGATAAGGAATATCAAAATATTTTAACTGAAGTAATCTAAATACAATTAACAATGGTGTGTGTGTAATCAGTAGTGTAAGTGAGTGTTTGCGTGCATAACTGTGATAATGAGGGGTGTTGAAAGGTGCCACAATCTAAGTCTGTCTGCATGGAGAGCGTCTCCCCAATGAATGGGGGAAGAGGTGTATTTATCCCGGGACACACCCGGGCCCAGGTGTGTCCCATGTCGCTGACGACCCTCCCAGCTCCGCCCGCCGACATACTAATAAGGTAAACAAGAGCAAAGAGAAAGAATACGGCAGACAGAGTGGGAGGGTCGTCCCATTAACATAACTTCTTCTCTCTGTTTAACTTTTAGCTTGCTTGGACAGTTTCACCACCAACATGTGAGTTCTCTTCTTTTCCCTTCCAGCTTAGACTACAGGGAGCACAGAAAACACACAGTATAACACTGGAAATCCTTACCTTGCATTTCTAACAGTTTAGCAGAAGGCACCACACCACATTAGAGTTGGTAAGGTCATGAGAAAACAATACATTTACTAATTCATCTGTTTCTGATTCTTTGTCTCATTTGGAGCTCCGTTAGTGTAGTACTCTACTAGTTAAAGTTCCATTAGTCTAGTACTCTACTAGTTAAAGCTCCATTAGTTCAGTACTCTACTAGTTAAAGCTCCATTAGTCTAGTACTCTACTAGATAAAGCTCCATTAGTCCAGTAGTCTGCTAGTTAAAGCTCCATTAGTCCAGTAGTCTACTAGTTAAAGGTGAGTAGGTTGTCTTTTACTACTACAATATATAATTGACACAATTTTGTCGCTGTTTTTCATGTAACACAGAAATGTTCTGCAGTTATATTCTGAGCTCTGCCACTCTCATCTCTCTCCTGTCGTCCCCAGTTAAGAACGAGCCTGTAAACAACAGTGAGATTGACTGCCACAGATGGCAGCACTGGACAGCTATTTAGGCAAAGGTAACACCACAAACAGTTTCAATCTCTCATTCGCCATTTAAAATGGAGCCTAACACACATGCATACTCACAGATGTTTTTGGTGTACCAGCCATATTAAAACCAACTAAAGTTTACCAGCATGATTCCTACAGGAAAGTGGCCCCGCAAATCCTGTGGCATATCCTCCAGGACTTCCTATTCCTGCAGGATATATATTCTGCAGGATTCCAATAAAACAATGTGGACGCTTCCATGGGGCAGAAGTCCTTGTGGGGAACCATAAGTGGCTCGTTTCAGCTCATTTCATCTTGTTCTTCATACCATGTCTTGTTTTGAGGTGCTTTGAATGATTTCATGTCAATGCTAATATGGCTATCCAACAACTGTAACGATGTATTTGAGAGACAACAAGTGCTCATTGTGCAAATGTATGCATGTTTTCAACAAACATTGGAAATGAAATATAGCTTACATATTGTCAACAATCGAAGACAACCCCGTCTGTTTTGCCCCATAGTTGCGCATGCGTCGGTTTTGTTGGTAAACAACCAACAGCTCTATGCAGATGTTGAAGCATGGTGGCTTGAAAAAACTCCCTCTGAACTCTATATTTCTATCCATTCATCATTGTGTACACTATTCATGGTGCGTTCAATAGATGGAAAACAAAGGATTTGGGAAAGCAGGATACTAGCTACAACTAGTTATTTATCCCAGTAGCCTACATTATGAACAGAAACCACGTGATACGCTTCTGATCACGAAAAGGTCACTAATTACCATAGCCACAAAGTCAGAAGGTCTGCCTACTCGACCAATCAGATGAGGGGATTTGATGACGCGTAAGCAGGTTTCTGGTTCGCGGGCAACGACCAATCAGATGAGGGAGTGTGATGACGCGTATGCCGACCGGCATGCAGGGGCAGACGATAGACATGCATTTGTTTTGTCTAGTGATCCATCAATGATTTGGTTATTTATTAGCCATAATAAAACCAACATTTCTAAATGCAAATCGGATGTCTTATTCAAACTCCGCTTGCAGGCTTATCATGATGTTTGCCCTTAACCAACAATGCAGTTTTAAGAAAAATAAGTGTTAAGTAAAAAATAGATAAGTGAAAAAAAATAATTAAAGAGCAGCAGTAAAATGACAATAGCGAGGCTATATACAGGGGGTACCGGTACAGAGTCAATTTGCGGGGGCACCGGTTAGTCGAGGTAATTGAGGTAATATGTACATGTAGGTAGAGTTAAAGTGACTATGCACAGATAATAAACAGAGAGTAGGAGTGTAACAGTATAACTTTAGTACGTCCCCTCGCCCCGACACGGGCGCGAACCAGGGACCCTCTGCACACATCAACAACAGTCACCCACGAAGCGTCGTTACGCATCGCTCCACAAAAGCCGCGGCCCTTGCAGAGCAAGGGGCAACACTACATCTAGGTTTCAGAGCAAGTGACGTAACTGATTGAAACGCTACTAGCGCGTACCCGCTAACTAGCTAGCCATTTCACATCCGTTACACTCACCCCCCTTTCAACCTCCTCCTTTTACGCAGCAAACAGTGATCCGGGTCAACAGCATCAATGTAACAGTATAACTTTAGTACGTCCCCTCGCCCCGACACGGGCGCGAACCAGGACCCTCTGCACACATCAACAACAGTCACCCACGAAGCGTCGTTACCCATCGCTCCACAAAAGCCGCGGCCCTTGCAGAGCAAGGGGCAACACTACATCTAGGTTTCAGAGCAAGGTGACGTAACTGATTGAAACGCTACTAGCGCGTTCCCGCTAACTAGCTAGCCATTTCACATCCGTTACAGGAGCCACGTAAAAGAGGGGGGGCAATGCAAATATTCTTGGTTGCCATTTGACTAGCTGTTCAGGAGTCTTATGGCTTGGGGTAGAAGCTGTTAACAAGACTTTTAGACCTAGACTTGGTACTCCGGTACCGCTTGCCGTGCGGTAGCAGAGAGAACAGTCCATGACCAGGGTGGCTGGAGTCTTTGACAATTTTTAGGGCCTTACTCTGACACCACCTGGTAAAGAGGTCCTGGATGGCAGGAAGCTTGGCCCCAGTGATGTACTGGGCCGTACGCACTACCCACTGTAGTGCCTTGCGGTCGGAGGTCGAGCAGTTGCCATACCAGGCAGTGATGCAACCAGTCAGGATGCTCTCGATGGTGCAGCTATATGTGTCTCCTAACACCTGTGTGTAAACGGAAGACAAAAGTGTTGTCACTGAAAAATACTGTCGGCTGCAACTGTGATAAAATCGATTAAACCAGTGTACAGTAAGTATGTATTTTGCATTTATGGAATACTTTTGTTTGTGGTATGAAAGTAGAGGGATTTATGTTTCTAGAACCATACCCCAATTGAGAATCGACTCACATTTAGATGGAGGATTTGGATATTTTGGCTTCCAAAGCCAATTCACCTTTAAACAGAACATGTAGGGCCTTGGACTATAAGGAGTAACGTTAGGCTCCTTTAGTGGATTCTTGGGCTAGGACTCTCCTACTGTATCTTTACTTCACTAAGGCCACATTCTCCCAAATCAAAAGTGTCAAATCGATACAGAATAAAAGGCATCTCCATAGACAATGTGTTATGTATGAAATAATGTGATACCATTATATAGCATTTATCCTAGGCAGGTATGTTGCTACTAGAGCAGTGATACTAATTCAAGTACCGTGCCTGCGCATCAATGCACTTCGCTTGATTTTGAATAACGAATTCAAAGACTGTGTTCGAGGCCATCAAAAAACGGTTTTTATCATTTAAAAAAATTAAATACCATTTAACCTTTATTGTGAATGACTGGCTGACTGACCTATGTAAATGTTAACAAATGTTGAGAAACCATCAGTCTCAACACCGGAACTGACAAATTCAGGGTGTTTCTTTACCAGGAAAAGGGTGTTTTACAGAAACCCCATGAATTGCAGTCTGCAATTACACAATATTGAGTCAACGAACAGTTATTTATAATCGTTATTTATGATCCAAGGTGATTCTCGACTCGCCTTTAAAATCAGCTGCAATGTCGAAGTTGTGACAAAATGTGAAATTCGCACTCCGACCTGTGAATGGCAGCAATACGGAACACAGCGTCTAGTCTGCCGCAAACTCATAAGAAGAAAGAAGTCATGTAAACGTTATCTATGCTTGAAGTACAATTCCTACCATGCAATGGACACCGAAATTTGGGTGAAAATTCGACTTTATTTGCTTGATATTGAGGATATCACGTTGATAGCTCTACCCCAAAATGGACCTGCTGCTGCAAATGGACAATTTCGATAGCACCATAGAGGATTGGGCTACATATATCGAGAACTTGAGCAGTATTGCTTTGCTAACGATGTAGAAGGTGAAAGAAAAGTGGGGGTACTTCTGGTGTAATGGGAGCTAAAACATATAACTTGCTATGTACCCTTACAGCAACGACAAAGCCAGAAGAGAAGACCTTCAAGAAGATTGTAAATGCGTTACAGACTCATCTAAATCCAAAGCCGCTGGTCATAGCGAACGTTTCCGATTTCACAAACGGAATCAGCAAAAGACAGAGTCAATACCGGAGTACATTGCGGGAGCTCCGCCAGCTCTCGCAGTATTGTCAGTTCGAACAGGGATTCGGATGCGCTCAGAGACAGGCTTGTATTCGGGTTACACAACGAGAGCACACAGAAACGGCTCTTATCAGAAATAGATCTGACATTGGCGCGCGCATTGGACATAGCCATATCAATGGAAACTGCCGCAAAAGATGCAGGAGAGTTACAGAGGAAAAATACAGTGGAATGCACAGTGAACAAGTTAACACCCGACGTCAAAGAAATCACAGGCATGCTTTCGGGTGTGTAAAAAGGCACATGACCCTGTCATTGCTGGTTTAAAGACAAAGACTGTAGACAATGTAACAAAAGAGGACACATACAGAAAATGTGGCAAATCGAAGCAGAGTGAAAAAAGTCACCCAAAACAGGAAAGAGAGAACGGAAAAGTGCATCAGGTTACTGAAACTGATTCAAATGACTCTGATGAAGAAGACATGTCATGTCTTGACCTTTCTCTCTTTAAGAGAACAGATCGCAAAATAAATCTGTGTGACACCTGAGGTAGAGGGTGGCACTAAAATGCACAATGTTTGACAGCAAGGACAGCAGTTTACATACAGATAGACAATTGCGTCAGAAAACGTTGGAGAAAGGGAAGGAAATGGCCACAATATCTGATGATGATGGTGTTGTGATGATGATGATGACGATTATGATTATAACGGTGATGATGGTGATGACGATTATGATGATGAATATGATAATAATGGTAATATCATATGTTGCTAGTGACAGTAGTGATAAAGATGTGACGATGATGTCTGTGACAACAGTTCAAAAACCAGAAACAAGCCTACCACTGCTTAGACTGTGGTAAGAGTTTTACCGAGTCTATCATTTAAAGAGACACAAGCAAAACACATAACAAAGAAAAATCTCACCAATGCTCTGATTGTGTAAAAGCTTCACCCGACCGGAACATTTGAAAAAACACCAGCGAAGCCATATGACTGACAAATCATACCATTGCACTAACTGTGATGAGTGTTTCTCTAAAGCAGCACAACTAAGAAGTCACATGAAAGTGCATAGCCGGGGAAAAGCCTCACCTCTGCACCGACTTGTGGGAAACTATTCCAGGCCTTACACGCATTTGAAAGACACCAGCAGAAACATGCTGGAAAGATGCTCACCAATGCTCAGACTGTGGTAAAGTTTTTACCAGAGCCTATCACTTGAGAAGACACCAGTATACACATAAAGAGAAGTCTAATCACTGCTCCGATTGTGGTAAGAGCTTCACTCGTCCGGAAAATCTAAAAAGACACCAGCGGAAACACAAGGAAAAGACACGTTACCACTGGCTCGTAGTGTGAGGAGAAGTTCTCTACACAGGCAATGTTAAATAGTCACCTGCAGGTACATGTTGGAGAGCTACCTCACCATTGCTCTGACTGTTCGAAGGCGTTCTCAGACAAAAGACAATTTGAGATCCACCAGAATAGACATCAGCGAAAAACTGTAAAAGAGAGGTCTTACCTTTGCAGTGACTGTGGAATGACTTTCAGCAAGCCAAGCACATTTAAGGTGCACCAGAGATCTCACACAGGAGAAAAACCATACAGCTGCTCAGAGTGCGGGAAGAGTTTTGCCCAGTCCACCACACTCCGGATGCACCTCCAGTGGCACGCTGGGGAGAGGGCCAGCTACTCCTGCCCTGTCTGTGGGAAGACTTTCTCTCGAGCTGACAGTGTGAGGAGACACCAGATGGTTCACACAGGAGAGAGACCTCATGAGTGCCACTGCTGTGGGAAACGCTGCTTCCGACGGAGTGCTCTGATTATACATATGAGAAGTCACACTGGAGAGAAACCATACATTTGTTCAGAGTGTGGGAAGAGGTTCTCCCAAGATGGCGACCGGAAACGACACCAGATAAGACACCACCCTGACCTCTGACCTGAAGAGGACAGCAGGCACAGGAAGGCTTCAGTAGAGGCACACCGATCCCAAATCCACCCTCAGCCCCAACCTACCTAGCTCCCCTATACCAGGGGGTGGCAAACTCATTCCTGGAGGGTCTAGTGGTTTTTACTATTTCCCATATTATGGCTAAAATCTGCTAGCTAGCTAACCAACAATTGTAATGATATATTTGAGAGACAAGTGCTCATTGTGCAAATATATTTGTTTTCAATAAACATTGGAGATGAAATATAGCTTACATGTTGTCAACAATCTAAGCCAACCCCGTTTGTTTTGCCCCATAGTTGCGCACTCGTCTGTTTTGTTGCTAAACAACCAACCCCTCTATGCAGATGTTGAAGCACGGTTGCTTGGAAAAACTCCCTAGAAAGGCAGGAACCTCGGAAGAAACCTACAGAGGAACCACATTCATATATTTCTTCATAACTCTTTATTTCTATCCATTCATCATTGTGTACTGTATTCATGGTGCATTTAATAGATGGAAAACAAAAAAAGATTTGGCAAAGCAGGATACTAGCTACAACTACAGTTATTTATCCCAGTAGCCTACATTATGAACAGAAACCACGTGATATGCTTCTGATCACTGAAAAGGTCACTAGTTAGCCACAAAGTCAGAAGGTCTGCCTACTTGACCAATCAGATGAATGTTGAACGTGTATACTGGCTTACGGTTCGCGGGCAACGACCAATCAGATGAGGGAGTGTGATGTCGCGTATGCCGACCGGAATGCAGGGGCAGACGAGAGACATGCATTTGTTTTGTCTAGTGATCCATCAATGATTTGGTTATTTATTAGCCATAATAAAACCTACATTTCTAAATGCAAATCGGATGTCTTATTCAAACTCCGCTTGCAGGCTTATCATGATGTTTGCCCTTACTCATAGTTACTTGTCTTAACCCTACATATGAGGACACCAAGGTCCGGACCTCAAATGTTTTCGAAAAACAAAAAAACACAGTTATAATGAAAATAAACTACAATATAAACTGCATGCTACAGTCCTACTGCAGTATAACTTTAGTTGAACTTCAATTGAACTGCACACTGAGTTGATTGAAGACAGCATATTGCAGTTCATTTAATTGTTTTACTAAGTATGTGTGTCAAATTACTGTTGAGTTAGAATAGTAGAATACACAAGGGGCAGTTTCAAAACTTAGTTGTGCATCAGAAAGGTTCCTCTTGTTATATGTCACTCATTGAAAGTCACTCAATTATCCCATGTCAGTAAAAAAATGAAGATTGGTAATTTAGTCTAGCCAGCTATCTGAATTACCAACCGGACCTCCAGGGGGCTCTATTGATTTCTTTGTCACTCTCACTCAGATATCATATTAACATGGCATAAATCATGGAAAAATATGTAGAATTGCAGGAACTTAACTTTAGAAATGAAAAAATTTCTCCCCGCCCCTGTTGAAAGAAGAAAATTGACGACTTAAAAATGTAGATCTATCTATCTCTATTGTTTACTCCAATATCTGTATTGTTCTTAAATTGCATGTAGACAAAAAATGTAGACTTAGATTTTTTTTTTTATCCCAAAATCCACAAGTAATCCTCAAGTAAAGCGTACACAATTAAATTGGCTGATTTAAGATACATTTCAACCCCGTTACGTTATTTGGCACTTGGGCACTTACTATGGTCATTTATTTATTTAACATCTTGATATGAGATTTTTTTTAAATTAAGTTGTACTCTTTATGATAACATTTTAAAATTAATTTAAATAAAAGTTGCACTATTCAAAATGTACTCAATTGGTAGAATGTTCCGCTCACTCTGTCCTACCAGTTTTTAGATGTCCACTGTGAAACATTTAAACCAAAGGCAAATGTATTTATGCTGTGGAACATGAGCGTTCATATCCAGCAATAGGCTTTGCAGATGTGAAGACAGGTCTGTCATGCACTGTTCATTTTGAAGATGATAAGTGAGGTCTGTGATCTCTTTATGATGGCCTGCACATTGACCCACAACACCTTCTTAGAGGTCCTCTTCTGTCCTCTTCCAGATGGACCTCAGTATGGACAGAACTCTTCTTCATCACCATGCTGCTCAGATGTGGAGATGTTTAGAAAATGCAGCATTTCCCACGAACCATAACGCCTTGATCACACCTACAGCGTCATTGCGCAAATTGGTACGCAGCATCATCTGGATATGTGTGCAACAAAATATCAACATTCGCCTTCTGCTACCATTTCTGTCAAGCCGTCTACTCATACAGTTTGACGCATACATTTGATAAGTCCAACGTATGCACCACACAGAACTCACTACAACGCAATGCTGCAAGGCAAACGCAGCGTTCAATTGGAAATTAATGTACTTCTGGTGTACCAAAATGCAATGAAGCTGTCGGTGTGATCGAGGCGGAAGCTGGCATATGTATCATCAAATTCCCTAATCTGATTGGTCGGGTAGGCAGGCTTTCTGAGCCGGCATCACACTCCCTCATCTAATTGGTCGAGTAGGCGGGCCCTCTGACTTTGACAACTAGTGACAACCAATAGAAAACCGTGAGAGAGGTAAAGCTGATGATGTTCATATGCTCAAAAGCGTGCAGGCTGCCGAAAATCCACAAGAAGAAGAAGCTGATGACGTCGCTCTGTTTACATCTTACCTCCATAGCTAGCTAGCATGTTTTTAAAGAGTAGATAGTTCCCTAGCTAATTTTGATGACAATATTTTTTTAGTAAGCTAACTACAAGTTTTCCTTTCCCGGTCCGAATCTTAGATCAACTAATTGAGAAAAGTTTAGATTTTATCACATGTTAAAAGGCAACACAGCAGTAGCAGGACAGCTAACTAGCTAGCTGGTATTCTCCTAGCCCAGCTTGATCATGACTCTCAGTTCCATTACATTACACATAAGAAACATCGGATGAAGGCGTCTTCTGTATGGGGGAGTTTTGTTAAGAGCCACGAATCTCGGTTTGAATATTAACACGCATTAATTGCGGTACGGGTTTGGAAACATAAATACCTTATATCATATCAGCAAGAAATTATTTTCTAAAAACAAAAGGTTAAATTGATACACACCTTTATAGGGTTAGTGTTCCCACATGGCCATATCTCCATGTTACCGCGCGTGTTTACGGAAAACAGACGGAAGACAGAGTTGACTACCTGTGCTAATTAGCTATATGTGTCTCCTAACACCTGTGTGTAAACAGAAGACGGACGCCACAAGTGTTGTCACTGAAAAATACTGTTGGTTGCAACTGTGCCAAAACCGGTTAAACCAGAGTACAGCACAGGAGATTGGTGGTACCTTAAATTGGGGAGGACGTGCTCGTGGTAATGGCTGGAGAGGAATCAGTGGAATGGTATCCAGTAGATCAAACACATTATTTGGTTCCATTCAATTTGCTCTGTTTCAGACATTATTATGCACCATCCTCCCCTCAACAGCCTCCACTGGTGTACAGTAAGTCTGTATTTTGCATTTACGGAATAATTTTGATGTGAAATGAAAGTAGAGGGATTTATGTTTCTAGAACCATACCCCAATTGAGAATCTGTTCACATTTAGATGGAGTATTTGGCTGTTTTGGCTTCCAATCCATTTCGCCTTTGAACAGAACATGTAGGTCCTTGGACAATAAATAGTAACGTTAGACTCCTTTAGTCCTTTATTGGACGAGGACTCTCCTATCTTTACTTAACTGAGGGCTAAATCCTCCCAAATCAAACGTGTCAATTGGATACAGAAGAAAAGACATCTCCATAGACAATGTGTTATGTATGAAATAATGTGATACCATTATATAGCATTTATATTAGGGACTACTTAATATGCTACGAGACAGTGATATTTATTCAAGTACTGCGCATGCGCGTCAACTTTCTGTGCTTGAATTTGAACAATTAAGTCATAGGCCTTGTTCCAGAGCATCAAAACCGCTATGTATCATGGGTACATTGTGAACGACTGACTGATCTACAAATAACATTGAGTAGTTATTTATGATTCAAGGTGAGTTGTAGATTAGTCAGTCTCGACTCGCCTTTAAAATCGTCTGCACTGTCAAATGAGCCCAAAGATCGTACAAGATGAAGTTATGTAAACTCACCTCATTTTGACAAAATGTGCAATTCACACTCCGACCTGTGAATGGCAGCAATACGCAGCACAACGTCTAGTCTGCCGGAAACTCATAAGAAGAAAGAAGTCATGTAAACGTTATCTATGCTTGAAGTACAATTCCTACCGTGCAATGAACACCAAAATCGGGGAGAAAAATTGACTAAAATATACTTTATTTGCTTGATATTGAGGATATTACGTTGATAGCTCTACCCCAAAATGGACCTGCTGCTGCAAATGGACAATTTCGATAGCACCATAGAGGATTGGGCTACATATATCGAGAGACTTGAGCAGTATTGCTTTGCTAACGATGTAGAAGGTGAAAGAAAAGTGGGGGTACTTCTGGGTGTAATGGGAGCTAAAACATATAACTTGCTATGTACCCTTACAGCACCGACAAAGCCAGAAGAGAAGACCTTCAAAGAGATTGTAAATGCGTTACAGACTCATCTAAATCCAAAGCCGCTGGTCATAGCCGAACGTTTCCGATTTCACAAACGGAATCAGCAAAAGACAGAGTCAATACCGGAGTACATTGCGGAGCTCCGCCAGCTCTCGCAGTATTGTCAGTTCGAACAGGGATTGTCGGATGCGCTCAGAGACAGGCTTGTATTCGGGTTACACAACGAGAGCACACAGAAACGGCTCTTATCAGAAATAGATCTGACATTGGCGCGCGCATTGGACATAGCCATATCAATGGAAACTGCCGCAAAAGATGCAGGAGAGTTACAGAGGAAAAATACAGTGGAATGCACAGTGAACAAGTTTAACACCCGACGTCAAGAGAAATCACAGGCATGCTTTCGGTGTGGTAAAAAGGCACATGACCCTGTCGATTGCTGGTTTAAAGACAAAGACTGTAGACAATGTAACAAAAGAGGACACATACAGAAAATGTGCAAATCGAAGCAGAGTGAAAAAAAGTCACCCAAAACAGGAAAGAGAGACGGAAAAGTGCATCAGGTTACTGAAACTGATTCAAATGACTCTGATGAAGAAGACATGTCATGTCTTGACCTTTTCTCTCTTAAAGAGACAGATCGCAAAATAATCTGTGTGACACCTGAGGTAGAGGGGGTGGCACTAAAATGCACAATGTTTGACAGCAAGGACAGCAGTTTACATACAGATAGACAATTGCGTCAGAAAACGTTGGAGAAAGGGAAGGAAATGGCCACAATATCTGATGATGATGGTGGTGTTGATGATGATGATGACGATTATGATTATAACGGTGATGATGGTGATGAC